>NW_021895074.1:0-621 GCF_006229205.1 Suricata suricatta
GCCTGGGCCTGGGCACAGCACCGAGCATGCCCCCCACGCTCTGATTCAGGCCCCAGGGAACCGTTCCAAGATTGAGGTGCGGGAAGGAACCCCTTGGCCCCTCAGTTCCCCAGCCAGCAGAGCGCCTGCAGAGTACTCCTCCCTCCCCGCCTTCTGCCCTTTATTGCTTACAACTGCATCCTGAAAAGTTTTCTAGAATCTTCTGTTCTCCATAGACATGCTGTCCACCCCAGGAAGCTGGCAGCCCAGGGCGGGCTTCCCTGGATGACCTTCATCCAGTGAGGCATGGGAGGCCCATGGCCTGAGGGTGCCAGGGAGGGCGAGAGGGACCCGTAGGGGGTCATGGGGCGGGTGCAGGCGATGGCGACAGAGCCCCGTGTCCCGGGGTCGATCCCGGCAGTGGTCTTGGCTTTGGAGTACTTGGTGAACCCCGCTCTTTTAAAATAAGCGGCTTCTGTGCGTCTTTTTCCCTTTCCTTTTTCTTTCTTTTTTTGAGAAAGAGAGGGAGAGATGAGCTGGGGTAGGGGCAGAGAGAGAGGGAGAGAGAATCCCAAGCAGGCTCCCCACTCAGCGCAGAGCCCAACCCGGGGCTCAAGCCCCGCCCACCGTGAGCAAGTCTCC
>NW_021895075.1:0-621 GCF_006229205.1 Suricata suricatta
GGCTCTGGTGCACTCAAGAGGTAAGGAGGAATTATGGCTTCTGAGAATAACTTTCTGTGCCTCCTTTGGTCACTACAGCAGTGCTGCTTGTCTCTCCAGGTATTTTTAGATTCAGAGACACCTACAAAATAATCCAAAAAAGAGATCACTTTTCATTTGTTTTTTTTTCTTACCTTAGAGCCTATCAACATGCTAGAGACGTCTGTGTCCCCTAAGCCCTAAGTTTTCTCTTTCCCTTTTAGGTTTATCTCTTGCAGCTCTAGAGATAACTTGACAGGTCCATTTTCTCTCAATTTAATGTCCAGAATGCAAACAGATGGAAGGTGACATAAAAGAGCAAACTAAGTCCTTTTCTCTCACGGACCCTTCTGCATAGACAGGTGAATATAGTCATTTAGATACATGATTCAAACATGATGACACTTCAGATAAATGAGGGGTGGATGGTATATTGGTGGAGAACTCTCAGAAACCCCTCAAACCTCTCTTTTTCTTCCTCTTTAGATCACAGCCCTGGGAGAAAAAGTTTTGTTGTTAGTTTTCTCACCATTTTCTTTTTCTGCCTCTCTCATTTTGCCTTTGTCTTGCATTTTTATTACCCAAAAGGAATAGCTAATTCTT
>NW_021895076.1:0-621 GCF_006229205.1 Suricata suricatta
CACATTGTGGTCAAGGCCCAAAGACTTCACATTACAGGCAAGGAGAACCTCTGTGGAGGATGGGCTTGAGGGACAGCAGAGACATAACACAGCAACAGAGTGCCTACAGCACACCAGAAAAATCCTCCTGAAGCACCAGGCCCTGGAAATATGACCTCTTCTTCATAAAATCACTACTCTCAGGAACAAGAAATGTAACAGACTTTCCTAACACACACAAGATAAAATGCCAAGACAAAGGAATTCATCCCCAAAAAAAGAACAAGAAAAATTCATGGCCAGGGATCTTATTGAAACAGATAGAATATGTCTATCCTAGGTTTTAAAGCAACAATCCTAAAGAAACTAACTGTGCATAGAAGATATAAGAGAGACCCTTACTGTAGAAATAAAAAAGCTGAAAATTAATCAGGCCAAAATGTAAAATATAATAACCTAAGATCAAAATTGACTGAATATAATGACCACAAGGAGGGAAGAAGAAGAGGTACAAATACGTGATATGTAAAACACCGTTATGGAAAATAACTAAGCTGAACAAAAGATGGAATGAAAACTCTGGGATCATGAAAGTAGACTTAAGGATCTCAGCGACTCCATTCAGTTTAATAACCCGTATCA
>NW_021895077.1:0-621 GCF_006229205.1 Suricata suricatta
GCTGACAGCTCGGAGCTGGAGCCCACTTTGGATTCTGTGTCTCCCTCGCTCTGTCTGTCCTTCTCCGCTCACGCTCTGTTTTTCTCTCTCTCTCAGAAAAAGATAAACGTTAAAAAAAAGTCTGCATTTCTTTTCACAATTACGGTATGCTATTGTGCCCATACAGCTCCACACGTTCACACTGGGCTTTTCTGGTCAGAATACGGATTGTTTAAGGCTTCCAGGAGGGTGGGAGTCATGGTAAGGTAAAGGGCTACAGGGTCAGGCATGCTGGGTTCAAGTTTGGGCTCTGTGGGGTCTTAGACGATCCGCTTCACCTCCCTGAGCCTCAGTTTTCCTTGTGTGTAAAATGGGAACATTACCACTTCCTTCAAAGGAGAGTCAGAAAGATGTACTGAAATATATACCATATTCGGTATATAGTAATTGCTCACCAAACACTAACTACTCATTCGAGATTGTGTTGGAAGGGTTGGAAGGGACAACAGGGCTGCCGAGAGGCAAAGAGAAGCCCAGAGAGGTGGCCTGGCCCTGCCCCCCCCTCACCTGGACTCGCTGCAGCTTCTCCGTGGCCTCCGCTCGCGCACGCTCCCCGTCACCAGCCCGGCCCTGCACCTCCTG
>NW_021895078.1:0-621 GCF_006229205.1 Suricata suricatta
ATCAGTAGGAAACATTGTCTCCTAAGTAAGGATGGAGATCTTTTTATATTTCTGTAAACAAATGTTTGCCATTTAATTAGAATATATTCATGAACTCTCATGTAATTTTAAAAAGCATAAACATTAAATTTGAAGTAAAATTATACAGTAGAATAACTGGAAAAGTCAATTTCAAAATCTGTAGTCCTCAGCAAAGGCTTTCAGTCTGTGTTCCAAGCAGATAGAAGGGAAAGAAAATAAGAGCAAATGTCAAAACCTTAGGTCTTTAATACTCTTAAGAATATCCAAACATAAACTCTTTAAATACTTCATTGTTAGGCATTAAAGCTACTGCACAAGAAACTCCATCAAGTCCAGAAAAGTTACCATCTTTTCAGCAGAGGAATGGGCTAGGAGTCAATTCAGGGTAAGCAATCTACAGTGCCTGCTACAGAGTTCTTAGGAAATCTGTAAATTTAAGTAAAAAAGAAACATTAATATAGGTCCTCTCAAATCTTAAAATAGAGTGATTTCATAGAGTTCTACTTTTGTCTCTAACCTAATTTTAATCATTTTTCCCTGAAAATTGCAGATATGCAAATTGATGTTGTAGGAATGAAAATTATAAATGTAAAATCAGGG
>NW_021895079.1:0-1384 GCF_006229205.1 Suricata suricatta
GACTCGGTGGCTCGGAAAAGGTGATGGGAACCCGACTGCAGCTGTTCTGGACGCTGCTGGGTGATTCAGGCTGCTCTTTCAAGGATCAAAGTGACCGTCCCCATAAAAATGGAAAGGAGTGCCTACCTCACACAGTGGAGGGTCGTTAACTCCAGAGAAGAGGGCGAAGCGGTGTTTCCTTTCAGTTGTATAAGCGCAGGAGAGCTCACTCTGCCGGGCAGCTGTTCTCGAATGTGCTGGTCTAGGGACACTTCCGCACTCGTGATCGTGAGGACCCAGGCTCTTATTTGTGTGGCCTCATCTGTGGATATTGACCATACTGAGAATCAAAGCAGAGAAATTTGGAAAAGTATTAATTCATCTTAAAGAGCAATAATAAACTCAGCATGTTACCATAGATACATATTTTTCAATGTTTGTTTATTTTTGAAAGAGAGCATGTGCACAGGGGAGGGGCAGAGAGGGAGGGAGACACAGAATGCGAAGCAGGCTCCAGGCTCCGAGCTGTCAGCGCAGAGCCCAACGCGGGGCTCGAACTCATGGACCGTGAGATCATGACCTGAGCCGAACTCAGACGCTCAACCACTGAGTCATCCAGGTGCCCCTAGATTTATTTTTACTGAAAAACAAATTAGTGAGGAGAGTGGCGTTGCTATACATTATTGCAAATCTTCTTAAAGCCTGGGTTCAAAGCTGGCGGGACCCTCCTGTCCCCTGCGGCATCAACTCTGTGGCGATATGTTGTTTTGGATGAATCAGGTGAAGAAATTCCAGCCTCGAGCAGATGCGTGGTTGGGAAGGAGAGGAGTGTTTTAACATCCTCTTCGGAGAATTGTGGGTCGTCTTCTTGACAAGTGGTAGTTTCCTAAAGGTTAGCCGCGATACCGATGCCGTATGAATTACATTTCATCGTCCACTTTCAGAGTCCGTTCTACTTACATTAAAATCCGCCCATCTCTCCTGCACGTTGAGTCCATCTCTGACCCATGCGTGCGTCGGGCGCTGGGAAAACCCCGGGTCCCTGACTAACGTAGATCTTCCAAATGCCATGCACTTGACGACGGCGCCCAGAAAGCCAGTCCCCGCCGTCAGCGCCGCTGCCGGTGTCCCCGCGAGGAGCCCCCACGTCCCGGGAAGCTGTCAGGCTTCGCGAGGACAGACACTGCTTCTCCAGAATTCCAACTTTTGCCTGAAAACTCAGGTGGCCTCGCTGGCAACACATCTGGTCAGTCGTTTGCCTCGAAGTGACAGGTTCCCTTTGTCCGTTTTGGAAGAAATGTCCGCCCGAGACCCAAGTCTGAGGCGCCGCAGTTTCTCAGTGTCTCATTAAAGAGGCAGCTCAACTCGAGTGCTTTTCCCCAAGGATCCCCCTGTCTCAGCAGGC
>NW_021895080.1:0-621 GCF_006229205.1 Suricata suricatta
CCTGGCGTCCTGGCTGTACACAGTAAGCATCTGCATTGGATGCATCTCTTCAAGAACAGTACCAAGAATTCACAAAAAGGGCACTTGTTCTTTTATGACATGGGCCAGAATAAAGTCCCATGGTTGCAAGGGAGGCTGGGAAATGTAGTCTTTATTCTGGGTGGTCTTGTACCCACCCGGAAGTGGGGCTGGGAGGTTGTTTACTGTCAGAATCAAGGAAAAAGAGGCGAAGGACACTAGGAGGTCATAGCAGCCTTGACCACGTGGGAGGGCTGAGTGAGCCTAGCTGGACTGTTAATTCCCCAGCAGATACCTCAGGTGGGGAGAGAAGAGAGGAAATCGGAGGCTGGGAATTGGTGGCTGGGTGACTGAGGTGTGATGGGGAGAGGGGTGGTGGCCCAGGAGGCTCCAGGGCAAGATGAGGTTCAAGGTGGGTGTTTGGGGAGCCCCGTGGGCAAGGTGGGCCTTCACGCTACATGCCTCTGTCAGGTCAGCAGTCTTGGCCAAAGACCCTTTCGGGTATGGAAACAGTAACAGACGGAAGCCCTCTGGGGCCAAAAGCGGACTCCAAGTGGATCCAACAGACAGGGGTCTCCAGAGATCCCAGACACTAGAAGTGGG
>NW_021895081.1:0-621 GCF_006229205.1 Suricata suricatta
GAGGGGCCGTGGGGGAGGCCCACCCGGCCAGCTCCCGCGGACCCCCCAGCCTCGGAGGGAGCCCGTCCCAACCAACGCCCCAGGGAGGCCATGCCACCTGGGCCCCGAGCCCGGGCCGGGGCTCTGAATCGGCCTTGTGTCCGTCCGAGGGGCCACACCACCTCGCTCGGCCTCGGTTTCCCCGGCCACAGAAGGGACAGGAAGGACGGCTCCCGCCGCTCAGGGCTGCTGGACAACGGAATGGAAAAGGCACACATAGGGCCGAACAACCGGGCCGGGCTCCCCGCTGGTACTCGGCAGCCGGCCACCCTGCCCAGAAGCCACCACGAGGCCGAGCCCAGGGTCCACCACACCCTCTGAGGTTGTCACACACTCCTCAGCCCCCCAAAGCCAGTCGTGTGGCCACCACACGGGGCAAAGGCGAAGCGTGCCGGTGCTCCAGCCCTGGGACCCGGTGGGCCAGCCTGAGGGCTTTGAACGTGGCTGTTTTATTTGGAGATTTATCTGGACTAGGCTGGCCTCTGCTGAAGGCGTCTGGGCCACATCCGTGTGGCCGTTCTGTCTGCCCAAGTCTCTCCCTCCGCCCTTTACGTGGCCAGGCACCTGCCGTCCCCGCGCCTG
>NW_021895082.1:0-621 GCF_006229205.1 Suricata suricatta
TATAATCCTCTTACTATGCTGTTGGATTTGGGTTGCTAATATTTTGTTGAGGATTCATTCATTTATATCATAGGGGATATTGGAGGTGGGGAGAAGGGGAAAGGAGTTTTCTGCCCAACACTGGTGAACTAGGTATTATTAAGATTGACTGGATATTCAAGAGAGCACACAAAGTTTTAAGAAAACTGATTCAACAAGATGAGAAATAGCTGGATGAAGGAATGAAGGGTAGAAGAGCTAGAGAGGTGGCAAGAACACTTAAAGAAAGAAAAGAAAAGACCATGCCAGAGGAAGAAACTTGAAGTAAAGAAAGAGCACATTCATCAAGATGGAAGATTAGGCCCCAGCCACTGACCAAGGCAGGGGGTAAAGCCTAGTGAAGGCACATCTATGAGCAGAGAGTAGGGTGAGCTTGTGGACACGATCAGGAGCTGTGACAGCTCTGCGAATGTGCCTTGCAGACCTCTAACTACTGGGAGCTGAGTTGTCCAGGAGCCCCATCTGCTATGCTCTGAAATCCATTGCCATGTTTGCACCAAAGCCACATTTTCAATTGTCTGTTTCTAACCATTGACTGAATGCAGCAATGATACTACAGTAAGCAGGTCCCTGAAAGACTCA
>NW_021895083.1:0-621 GCF_006229205.1 Suricata suricatta
TTTCTTTTTTGTTAGATGAAGGCGCTGAGTCTTTGAAAAGTTAGACACTTTTAATCAAATTTTTCATGACATCCATGGCTTCTGACCTCAGTAATTCTGGTAAAATGACGTTTTTCAATTTAGTAATTGCTATTCATAGGTCTGATTTACAAGCCAATTCTGATATTGTCAAATTAAAATGGTGTGTGCCAACTAAAGCCAAAACAGAACAGACACTCACCAATGAATTAAGGTACCCTTGTTTGTGAGAATATTTGTGTCCTTGTCTCATTTTGATCACTGTCTTCTCTTAGGAAACTTGAGAAGATAACAAGGCAATGTGTAGCGACCGAAGGTCTTGGGCCAAGAGCTAAATCCTCTGACACGGTCAGTGAATGTCCATGTGACCTAAACGAAGCTACCTGACCTTTCTGACTTTAGCTTTGAGTATAGGTCAGACAACTGCACCTTATAGATAGGGGTATACAGAGCTCGACACCATGAGAAGATTTTCTTTTAAGGTATGTATGAAAAACTGCTTTGAAGTAAGGCTTTTATAAAATTGAGGTTTTAAAAATATCCTGTATTTTTGTTTTAGGCTTTTTTTCTTCATATATTACCTTTTCATTTTATCAATGATTT
>NW_021895084.1:0-621 GCF_006229205.1 Suricata suricatta
GGGAGGAGGGAAAAGAGGTGGTGGTGATGGAGGAGGGCACTTGTGGGGAAGAGCACTGGGTGTTGTATGGAAACTAATTTGACAATAAACTACTTAAAAAAAAAAGATAAAAAAATAGTAGTTTCCAAGAAAAGTAAAGGCAAACATGTTTTAATAGATTTCTTTCCACAGTAGGTGGCTGCACACTTTGCATTAGCTTGGATGATGGTGTAGTCATTATCCTTAACAAGCTTATATCCTGTTCAGAATAACATGATATGGTTTTAAAAAGTGTTTGCTTAGAATCTATAATATGGCAGCTAGTATATTACGTGTGCTCTCATTCATCCTTATTATAGATACGGTAACTGAGGCTTAAGTGATGTGTTTCAGAGGGAATAGTAGAGTGTTGAACTTGTGACATCTAGGTAGTATTCAATGACTATTAATAATTATTATTCTTATAATCGATTAAGTCATATCTAGTGATTGGCAAAGCTGAGCTACAAACTTCAGTCTGATATTCTGAATCCAATAATGGTATAAAATAATGCTGCATCCTAACACTCTATAGTGAAATAAATGTATATTTATTTTATATCTATATATAAAATTTGTTTCTGTTAATAGAGTTTTTTTTTT
>NW_021895085.1:0-621 GCF_006229205.1 Suricata suricatta
CTAAGCTTTTAACTTTAACCCAACTGGCCAACTCACGCTTTAAGGTACTAATGAATAGATGATAGGTAGACCTGCTGGGAGAAACAGAATACTGCTTTATGTTTTGTTTGGGGAGGGTCAAGTTTTATGAAATCAGGTGTGTTTGTTGAAAATTTTTCTGGGCATGAGCAACATAAGCAATGCTTAGCCTATGCAAAAATAAATTGCTTTTCTAGGGATTATTAATAATACATTTGTAACTAATCAGAGACTGGTTATAAACTTTCAGAGACAGAATGAGAATGTAATCTGTCCACAGCAACAGAGATGAATCATTTTGATAAATTCTTTATGATGGTGCCTCATCTTCTGCAAATTGTGGATTGGTTAAAGAATCCACAGTCAATGCTTCAATAACTCTTACAAGCACCTCATTACTCATGAGACTGTGACATCTTAGGTCATAAAAAAGGTGTTGTTGTATAACACAGGTGCTGTGTAGCAGCCTCAGGTCATGAGTATTAACAGGTAGCCTCAAATGGGATGCTATCAATAAATAAACCTCTATCCAAGAAATAAACCAGAGGGCAGTACAATGAGCCCTTGCAGGCATTCTGAAATCAGGAGTGATGAGTGTAGGCA
>NW_021895086.1:0-621 GCF_006229205.1 Suricata suricatta
AAGTGTAAATCGAGGGGGCACCTGGGTGGCTTGGTTGGTTATGCATCCAACTTCATCTCAGGTCATGATCTTGAGGTTCGTGAGTTCAAGCCCCACATCGGGTTCTCTGCTGTCAGTGTGGAGCCCGCATCATATTCTCTGTGCCCCTCTCTCTGGACCTCCCCTTCTCATGTTCTCTCTTGCTCTCAAAAATAAATAAATATAAGAAAAATAAAGTGTAAATCGACTAGATACATATTAAGCGAGACTAATAAATGCAAGGGGAAAGATCCATTAGCATACATACTAGGCTTTCAAAAATTCTATAAGGAATATTCATTTTGTTTACTAGCAACACCCCATTTCTTTACTGCAAGTTTATAACATTAGAAGATGGATTACAAGACAGAGGCGTCCCTGGGCTCACAGCGTGAACACTCTGTGGGGGGGGGACGGCAGTCACAAACACGATCGCCACAATATAGGATGCTGCGGGTTAAATGAGGCTGGAAGTGAGAGTTCTTCATACATTCATGTGCTTTGCTTTGCTTTTTGTTTTGCATTCTTAGTTTTTATTGATAATGGATAGTGGGTTTTGTTTTGTTTTTCACATGGTAGATAAACTATGGCTTCTTTTCTATG
>NW_021895087.1:0-621 GCF_006229205.1 Suricata suricatta
TAAAAAGCAGATTTCAGGGTGCCTGGGTGGCTCAGTCAGGTGAGCGTCTGTTCTGCTCAGGTCATGATCTCACAGTTCATGAGTTCGAGTCCCACGTCAGGCTGACAGCTCAGAGCCTGGAGCCTGCTTCAGATTCTGTGCCCCTCTTTCTCTCTGCCCCTCCCCTGCTCACACTGTCTCCCTTTCTATTTCTCAAAAATAAATAAATGTTAAAAAGAATTAAACAAAAATAATAAATTTAAAAAAAGACGTCTGGGTCCCATTCTGGATATTAAACCTAAGTGTCTAAGCCAAGAAGCCTGAGCGTTGGTTTTCCGAGATGCACACCCCCCAAGTTCACGATGACCTTAAGAACCAGTGAGGCAACATTAAATCAAGAATTGCTCAAGTCAGCTCTGAGGAAAGGAAGGTGAAATACAGGCAAAATACAGAAGGCACGCATGTTCTGTGAAGGGTCAGGTCCCCTGCTCCTTGGAGAAAGAGGGACGTGGGGAGGATGAAGGTCAGGGTGGCACCCAGGGTGGGGAAGCACAGAGCGGATCCCCAGGGGAAGTGTTCCATGAAACAAGCACCTAATGGTTTTCTCTATTCCTCTCCACACCCACCCTCGGCCAGTCCTGT
>NW_021895088.1:0-621 GCF_006229205.1 Suricata suricatta
CTAATTTCTGTATAAGTAATTACATGAAACAGAAGTTGGTGTTTTGATTTTTTACTTTGTTTTTCTGTTTGGAATGTCATTGTAACCACTGTATTGTAAATGATGGAAAATAATTGCATATGTTAAAAAAATATGAAACTTTATAATGTAAAAAAAATTAAATAAAATTAAAAAAATAAAAATAAAAATAGAACTACCCAAAAAAATAAAATAAATGACTAATGATAAAAAAATTTCTTTCCAATTTATACATGTCATGTCTATGTTGGACATGATATGTAAGAATAGTAGAAGGGGGAGGTTTCACTGAACTGGCATGAAGAACAATTGGAGATAAAAAAGAACAAACACATGCACAACACACTGGAGGTTACTAAAATGGTTAGTAATGAGATGACAGAGTAGGAATTTATAAGGGACAATGATAAACTACAAGTGCAGGCAAAAGAATGAATCAAAGCAGTATTGGACAGAAAGACACAACAGCTCCTAGTGATTGATTCAACACAGAGCATAAATTAGTGTTAAGAGTCAGAGGTGTTCAAGGTGTAATAAGAATGCGGGTCCATATGAACCAGTGGGTTCAGACCGAAATGTGGGAACTAAGGAAAACACCTTCTA
>NW_021895089.1:0-621 GCF_006229205.1 Suricata suricatta
AAAGTTATCAAAGTTTACAGATGCTTGAATATTTGTCTTTCTAAGAATGAGAGCAGCTGGGGGATTCTCCACCCTGAGATTCTAAGAAAGCCCAGATTATATGAAATTTGTGTGCATTTATATTAAATAGAAATAATTTACAGCCTTTTCCAGCTGTTGATCATAAAGCAGAGGAAAAGTCCTCCTTCACTGGGGATGAGCTCTCCTGGGCTCCAGTCCAGTCCTGTCTCTATCACCAACCTGCTCAGAAGACTAAGACCCTTCACTCCCCATCTCGGGGTCTCAGTTGCTTTTATTGGCAATGAGGATGCAACAACAGAAAAGGCCCTGGCACACAGGTGGCTGAAATATTTGAGGCTTTTCCTCAGTGCAAGTGCACAGAGAGTTCTGTTGTGTTCCAGCCCTGACCTTCTCTCATCCGAGAGCTAAGGACACTCCTACCTACTGTCCCTTACAGCCACTCTCCTCTTACACACATATACTCTCCTTTCTGTAGCAGAGACTTCACGGCATACTAGATGCCCGAGACTCTTCCCAGGAAGCCTCATGTGCTGCTTTTGTACTTTGCTGACATCAGAAGGCATCTCACATGGAAAAAGCCAACTGGTCCTCCCCCGTGGT
>NW_021895090.1:0-1384 GCF_006229205.1 Suricata suricatta
CACTGACACCATCACACAATCCTAGGCTTCAAAGAAATAATTAAAGAATCCATGATTCTTTTTTAAAAAGTTTGTTTATTTAAGTTCTCCCTATACCCAACCGGGGGCTCAAACTCACAACCCCATGATCAAGAGTCACAAGCTCTTCGGACTCAGCCAGCCAGGCATCCCTCTCTGGCTCTGTATTTCATGCTGTCAAAGAGAAAACGAAAAAGAAGAGGGGTAATAGATCTCTTTTATTGTAGCTCTCAGCCTTCTTCCTTAAGACAGGTAAAGTCTGCCGGAGCTGAGATGCATAACTGAGCCGGTTGTTTCCTTGCAGATGCGTAAGAATCCGTTCTGGTGTCGGGATTCCATCTTGTGATTAGTTAGTGAGGTTGCACCCTCAGCCCCCTCCCTTTTCCATGAATATTACAATCCTTCCTTCCCCCTCCCCACCTTTTTTCTTCCTCCCTCTCATTGCCCTTCCTTCCGTTTCTCCCTTCTTTCATTCCTTGCTATTTTCTTGATCCTAATAATTAGGAAGATAGAAAGGACCAAAGGCCCTCATAAAATTGAAGTAACTGGCAGTATCCAGTGGAATAGTAGTCAATAAAACAGTAAGTAAGAAGGCAGATTCAATATGACAATACGCATACTCTGATATGAAAAATCAAGATGTAGCACTAATGCGTTGTTAGGTAGACACTGCATAAATGAGGCATTGAAAGAAAAATTGAATACACTGAAACAGTGTTCAGTAATATTGATAGAAAGTGCTCAATACATTGTAACTATTATAACATTCCAGGAACTGTGCTAAATCCTCCAGAGGCACCACATCATTTCTCCTTGCAGGTTGATGTTTCTAAGCCTTAGGGAGCGTCCATTACTTGTTCAGGAACATACAGCGAATTAGCAGCGGTGTTGAGACCCTAGCTGGGTCTGTAGGGTTTCAAAACCCATGCTTTCTGTAGTATACTATATTGGGCTTTTTTGTTAGTTTTGGCTTTTGAACATATACACACATCGTTTACATTTGAAATTTATTTTTGTAAATGACATCAAGTAGGCGTTGGCAAGTGGGACTTAGCTAGCCACAAGTTTACTACGAGAATTAGGTTTGTCTAAACCCAACGGGGGCTGAATCGCTATATTTTCTGAGAATTTTGGTGTTCTTTGGGAATGTCTGTATTTCTGAAAGGAGCCACCTATATTTTGGGTGGGAGGCTTAGGCTTTAGTAAAAGGCTCCTTCAGAGCGTCAGGACCTAATGCCGTAGCTGGAAGGCAGTGGCAGGAAGGGGGGCAGGCAGGGCCCTGGGGAGCAGAGAGATAGGCGAGCATTTGTGATGAGAGAGAGAGAGGAAACCTTCATGATCTCACACAACCTCTCTCCCTGTAGTA
>NW_021895091.1:0-621 GCF_006229205.1 Suricata suricatta
TCATGGAGAATGTGCCATGTGCTCTCTAGAAGAGGGTGAATTTCCTAGCTTCAGGGTACAGAGTTCTAAATATATCTATCAATTCCATCTGTTCCAGTGTGTCATTCAAGTCCATTGTTTCTTTAGTGATTTTCTGTCTGGTTGATCTATCCATTGCTGTAAGTGGAGTATTAAAGTCCCCTGCCATTAGCACATTCTTATCAATAAGATTGTTTCTGTTTGTGATTAATGTTTTATGTATTTGGGTACACCCAAATTCGGTGCATAGATGTTTGTAATTGTTAGCTCTTCCTGATTGTAGAGACCCTGTAATTATTATATAATATTCTTCTTCATCTTTTGTTACTGCCTTAACTTTAAAGTCCAGTTTGTCCACTATAAGTATGGTTACTCTGGCTTTCTTTTGACTACCAGTTGCATGATAGATATTTCTCCATCCCCCTTACTTTCAATATGAAGGTGTCTTTAGGTCTAAAACGAGTCTCTTGTAGATAGCAAATAGACGGATTTTGTTTTTCTTATCCATTCTGCTACCCTGTGTCATTTGATTGCAGCATTCAGTCCATTTACATTCAGTGTTATTGAAAAAAGTGGGTTTGGATTCATTGTGTTCTCCATAGA
>NW_021895092.1:0-621 GCF_006229205.1 Suricata suricatta
CCCCTTCCCCACATCATCTGCTGGAGGACCTGGCTAAGGGGATCTCCCTCCCGCCAAGCGCCCTCACCCGGGAAGTGACCTCTCCCTACCTAGCTTGGGACCTGGTCCTCACCCTGGAGCCCCACCTACCTCTGGAGCTGGCAGGAGCTCCCAAGGCCCAGCGTGGGGCCAGATGGGCCTCAGGAGGGCAGCGGCTGCTAGCAGGTGCACAGTGTGGGGCGCCTGGGAGCGCCTGTATGCCGCATGTTTGTTGAATAAAACAGAGAACAATGAGTCCGTGAGGACTCCCTGTTATTTATCCAACCTAAGTGAAAACTCCTTCTTAGAGTCCCACTTCGGCCTCCAGCTCCCTTTCCAGTTCCTCCCCCCGCCCCTAGCTTTCCTGTGCATTCCAGAAACTCTGCAACCTTCACCCCCACTGCCTGCCTCCTCAGGGGCCCCTGGCTTTCTCTCTCTGGCTGGGATGCGCAGGCGGCTTCCCTCTCTGCCCCTCTCAGCAGGCCCGTCTCAAATCCCAGGGACTCCTTGGGCCCAACCCTGATCCTCCCGCACGTGGAGCTGTCTTCTCACCTCCTCCCGCACTCTTCGCGGGCCACGCAGCAGTTATCTGGGCATTGGTCT
>NW_021895093.1:0-621 GCF_006229205.1 Suricata suricatta
GAGCAGAGACTGCAAGTGTCTCCTTTCCATCTGGACATACTGCTAGATTAAACTTATCAACTCCTCTTGTGGTAGTTCGGACCTCGCGATTACGTTTTTTACAAAGGTAGTAAGTGGGTATGACCTGTGCCACGTCCCTAGCCAGAACCATAAATACCTCCTCTGTGTCCCTCTGTGCTCTTGCCTTTTCTAGCTGATGAGAATGTCGATAACCCAGGGTCTATTTGAAAGCTGCATGTTAATGACAGCGAAGTTCCATCAGCCCAGGAGGCCTGACACATTCTCTCTCTCATTTATCCTGAATTATTAAATAAGCAAGAAATAGACTCATTTGTGTATTAGTTAGAAAGACAAAAACAAAAAAACAAATAAAAACCCCCACCTCTAATTAATGAAAGAGATGTAACATGTTCTTGGAAGGGAAATAATTGGATGTGGTACGTAGGAAGCAGACGATTATATCTGAGGTTAATAGCCGCCTTTCCCTGGCTTAGTGACTTTCTCCGAGCGTATGTGTGCGCACGTGGCTGTGAGTGCGCGTTTACAGCTCTCATGGTTCATGCTTCCAACATCCCTCGACATGTGCTCATTTTACTGCAGGAAGTCACGCACACAGACTGC
>NW_021895094.1:0-621 GCF_006229205.1 Suricata suricatta
AATAACTATAAAGATTATAATTAAAGAAAATATTGTACATGGGATAACCTCTAGCATGTTTACTCTGAAAGCAATAAAGGAGTTCAGCAGAAGATAATGTAATTGTTGTTATCAGAATGGCACAAGACACTATTGCTTTTAACTCGGTTGGTGAGATGCTGTTTCCCTTCTTCTCAGAGCTCTGTGCTGGACATTTTCTTCAAAGTCCCATTGACTGAACATACATGTCAAGTAAAATCCCAAACAGGATTGTGGGTCCTTAACAAAATTTACTCTTTCTGTGTTTGCTACGACATTGCTGCACTAACTTCCTCTCTTCATATCTACAAAATGGTTCTTGAACTTAGCTTTTAACTTTATTACAAGGTGAACCAGGACACATTTTTACCAAATAGGTGACTCTATGTTATGAATAATAAAATGAGACATTAAAGGGAAAAAACAAGCAGTCTTCCCCCAGCCTACCAAACTGAAAAGCACTTTTCATCTGGGCATAGTACTTCCCTGTTTTCACTCTTGCAAACAGATTAATTATAGTTCACAGCATGACTCCATACGTTGGTCATATGAGAAGGTGTAACCCACATTCTTGACTCAAATTGCTTCTTATTGGTAGTTTAA
>NW_021895095.1:0-621 GCF_006229205.1 Suricata suricatta
GTGAGGCTCAAACTCATGAACCATGAAATCATAACCTGAGTCGAAGTCAAGCACTTAACTGACTGAGCCACCCAGGTGACCCAAGAACTACAGTTTAGATGAAAATGGCATGTAACATGAGAGAGGTTGTTTGGAGTAAAATGTTCTAAGCCCGTGCTGAAGTTGGTCTGCACTACTCTGATGTGATTTAATATTTCTGCTGGGGCTGCACTGGGTGGAAGTAGGATTTTCCTGAGGAAGTGTATATCCCCACTGTCAAACATCCTAATATACAACACAGCCATCAAAACAGATGAGATCGTGCATTTGTGACAACATGGATGGACACACAGTGTATTATGCTAAGCGAAATAAGTCAGACTGAGAGAGGTAAATCCCATATGAGTTCACTCATATGTGGAGTCTAAAAAACAAGTGAATAAACAAACAAAATGCAGAATCAGACCTATAAATAAAGAGAATAAACCGATGGTTGGCAGAGAGGAGGAGGGTAGGAGGAGGGCACAGTTGGTGAAGGGGAATAGGCGATACAGCTTTCCAGTTAGGGAATAAACAGTCATGAGGATGAAGGGCAAAACACCGGGAATATAGTCAATGCTATTGTCATAGTGTGTAGTGACA
>NW_021895097.1:0-621 GCF_006229205.1 Suricata suricatta
ATTTATATGATCTATTACTATGGTTTTATTGGTAAAACTTCCTTCTCCAAAATGTTGTATATAAACAGATTAATCACTGAATTTTAATAAAAGAACCCAAATTTACTTTTTAAGTGCACTGAGTTCGTGCATTAAGCCAATCAATCAGTCAGTCAGTTAGTCAATAAATGTTAATTGAAAACTGGACTCTGTATATGACTAGGTTTGGGGCCAGAAAAACTAACACTAACACACATTCAAAGAAGGCAGTAGTGAAATTTCTACATTTACTGTAACTGTAAACTGTTAAGCGTAAGGACTAATTAACATTTTAAATTAGTAAGTAATTCAAGCTCTAACTTCTATTACTGAAAATTAGGTAAACAAATCCCATATTTCTCCATGGTGTTCCATTTAACAATATTTCATTATGACTAAACATTTGTTGTATTACATATATCCCACGTTGATTCATGTAGAGAAATGAGAGACCAATTGTTCTAACTAATGCAGATAATAATCAAAATCAGATATAGTATGCAAGTCTCCCCAAATTATTTCCTATTACTGAGTGTATGTTCTATAAACTACATATGACCAACTTTAATGTCAAAACACACACAAACACATATATAAAAAAAA
>NW_021895098.1:0-621 GCF_006229205.1 Suricata suricatta
AGATATAGGGAAACTGATCCCAGAAGCTGACTTTCTGGTTCTCAAATTTCTGGACCACCGTCACCCCTCCCCAGCCTATAGTTCTACTTTTCCTATGCACATGCAACATTCTTTCCCCCCACCATTCCTGCCAAATGGAAGGTAGTCTTCCCCCTTTTCAGCACTATAGTCATGCTCTTCCGGTGACACTCAAGTTCTGTCTCCCCCATGGAATGGTTGCTGAGTGTTTTACTTGAGTTTTACCAAAGACATTGCCTTCTTCTCTGGCAAGGCTAGGATTAGGATGACAATTCTCAATAATTCTCTTGCCGTGAACCCAATGTGGTGTTTCATGGTTATTACCAAAGGTCTGTGAATCCACACAAGCACCAAGACTTGCTTGTAGACTGAGGAAGTAGGATGTCTGACACATATTTGAAAGGCTATTTTTCAAATATACATAGATGTCTTTGTGATTAATAATTGTGTTAAAGATGTTGCTGAATTTGTAGTTAGTTTTGTCATTATGTGTTTTCTCAGCTGACAATGTGTACTTATATGATGTTCAGGTAACGTGATATTATCTGCTGACTCAAAACCAAGCCATTTCCTGGTTTCTCTTAATAATGGTACCTCGGACAC
>NW_021895099.1:0-621 GCF_006229205.1 Suricata suricatta
TAATAATTGAAATGGGATAAAAGGCACACCTTTCTTAAAAATAAATCAGGAAGAAATGGAAAATATGAATAGCGCTTTATTTATTAAAGAAGTGGAATTCATAATCAAACATTCCCACAAAGAAAACTGACCAGATAGCATCACTTGTAAATTTTATCATATTTAATGAATAAATATTACTAATATTACATAAGCTTTCAGTAAATAGGAGGGAAAACTTCTCAGCTCATTTTATACTACTATGTGATATCAAAAGGTGATTAAATTATTAAAATAAAGGAATATTATAAACTACTATCCTCCAGAAGATAGAGACAAGAATCCTCAACAAAAGAATCCAGCAATATATTAAAAAGTGCTACATCATGGCCAAATGAGTATTCTTCTAAAATGCAATGTTGGGGGTGCCTGAGTGGCTCAGTTGGTTAAACGTCTGACTTCGGCCCAGGTCATGATCTCACAGTTTGTGGGTTTGAGCTCCACATTGGGCTCTGTACCTAACAGCTAGCTCAGAAGCCCGGAGCCTGTCTTTGGATTCTATGTCTCCCTCTCTCTCTGACCCTCCCTTGCTCATTCTGTCTTTTGCTCTTTCTCAAAAATAAATAAAACATTAGAAAAAAA
>NW_021895100.1:0-621 GCF_006229205.1 Suricata suricatta
TATGAATCAACTAACTACAAAGCAGGTTTTCTAACAGATCCAAATATCCTTAGTTTCTCTGCAATAAGTTAAAAACATAAAGCCATGTTTAATAATCATTGCTTAGGATTTTATTTATTTGGAAAATATCTAGATTTCCAATTATTTCAATCCAGTTTATCAACCAAACAAAACCATAAAGTATTAGGTTACTAATACTATCTTAATAATTACTCATGAAAACTTTGAGAGAGACAAAGTGAACCACTATTTTAACTCATATTTTTGTTGACAAATTGCAGCAGTTAAGCATGACCTTAGCTGACCCTCAGTAAACCTAGATACAAAAATTCTCATATATTTAATGCTGATCAGGCTAAAGACATGGCTATCTTAATTAAACCAACAAACTTAAATTACTTTAAATACCAAGTATGTTCCACTTGGGTTCACTCAAAAGTCAAACAATTTGTTCACCATTGTGAATTTTTACCTGAGACATTGGTGGGCAAATCTGAAGTGGGTGGTGTAAATCCAAGGGGGTGCTCCTTTCTCTTTGACAGTGAGGGGAGAAGGAGTAACTGATGGTGCCAGAGGCATGGAAGATGTAAGCTGCACCAAAGGTTATGCAGAAACGGGAGT
>NW_021895101.1:0-3078 GCF_006229205.1 Suricata suricatta
TTTTTTATAGCTCATGGCAGTTGGGTAAGAGTTCATACACAGTTCAAAGATGAACTTCAAGCAAAATCATTCACACAAGCAATGGCAGGTCTCAGATGCTTTCTTTAAATCAAGGTCCAACTCGTCTAGGCTTCAGTGGTAACGTTCTGTCTGGAGGGCTAGGAGAGAGCCAGGTACGTCGGAACACAATCCCAGTGACTGTTTCTCTCCACTCTCCAGAGACACGCATGTAAAAGTGAACGGTAGGGAATGAAAAAATCCAACACACAATCTTGGACGGGCTGTAAGTAACTCTTGGGTCTTCCAGGGAATAAGGGTACCAGATCCAGAGAACTATCACTTGTCACACTTCTCCAAGGAAAACCTGGCACAAAATTACCCGTAGTGATCTGGCTCTAGAGTCTTACAAGGAGCATTAGCTACTTAGCTGTATCAAAGCCAGCTCTACCTCAACACAAGCCTTAAGGGATAAGGATTATAAACATAAAAGACACAGCTGAAAAGGAGAAGTAAGAATATGGACACCAAAACAGATCACTATATGCTGAAATGCAGGACTTCTGAATACCAACCACGATCAAATTTAACAGGAATAAATGTAAAGTCTCGTAGATCAATTCAGAAACCAGTCTCATAGGTAGAGGGAACAGACTAACAGATTTCCCATGAACATTTTGGGAGCTGTGGTTTACCAAATGCTAATATATGAGCAAGATATGCCTGCTTAAATGTTAATGTAATTTTGGGGCTTCAATAATATTGAATGTGCAACAATACGACAGTAGGTGTCCACCTTGGAGGAAAGAACAGTCCCCACAGTTGCTGCGTTGATCAGACGTCTAAAATAGTGTCAACAGGGGCCCCTGGGTGGCTCGGTCAGTTAAGTGTCTCACTTCGGCTCAGGTCATGCATGATCTCAGAGTTCACGGGATCGAGCCCTGTGTCGGGCTCCGTGCTAACAGCTCAGAACCTGGAGTCTGCTTCAGATTCTGTGTCTCCCTCTCTCAGTCTCTCCCCAGTTGGTGCACTCTCTCTCTAAAAAATAAACAAACATTTAAAAAATCACATAAGATAGTGTAGACAATTAGGGAAGCCATATTTTGAAGATACAGACAAACTAGTGGAGCCAGACAGAATAAGATGATGAAGATGGTGAGAGATATCGGCATTGGCATTATTTAACCTGGAGAAGAGACAGTTATCCTTAGATACGTGACAAAATATTTCACTGCAAAGACAAAACAGATCTTCAGTGGTGCTCTGGATGACATGACACATAAAAACCATAATCGGTAATTAGGATCTGTTATAAGTAAGAGAATAACCCAACAATGAACCAAGGCTGCACTAGAAAGAAGTGAACACCTTGTTGCTCTAAGTATTCCTGCAAGAGCCACAAATACTCTGGGAAGGAAAGGGTTAAGAGAGCAACCCCCATCAGGCAGAAGACTGCATTAAATGGCTGCTGCAGGTTCAGGAGCATCCAGTGAAGACATTATCTTAGGTGCAGAAGAAAACAATTAAGCTGAGTCGGCAACTTATCTCCCTAAGAGACAAGTTACTTTGGTGAAAAGGGAGAAGAAATGAGAAAGCCAAAGGGGCTCCAAGATACACTTAAAAATACCTGATCTATAAGGACCTAAGTAGGAGACACAGTTGAACGGGTGAGTCCGGATAAAGGCTCGGAGCTGCATCCCAAGTCCAACACCTCGTTCCAGAAATCATCAGCTGGTCACCTAACCTTCCTGTGGCTCAGGGCTTCTGTCTCTGACATGCAGATCCTACCTGTCCTGCCTAAGGACCAAATGACTAGAGAAGAAAAGCACTCTGTAAATATTTGCACAGAAATGATCATTTATTACTCCACATAGTGGACTTTCCTAAGCTTTGCTCACCACACTTAAAAAAGGGTATGATAAACGTAGAATCTTTTTTTTAAATTTTTTTAATGATTTATTTATTTTTGATACAGAGAGAGACAGAGCATGACAGAGGGAGGGGCAGAGAGAGAAGGAGACACAGAACCGGAAGCAGGCTCCAGGGTCTGAGCTAGCTGCCAGCACAGAGCCCGACTCGGGGCTTGAACCCACGAAGGTGAGATCTGACCTGAGCCAAAGTCGGAGGCTTAACCGACTGAGACACCCAGGCGCCCCAGAAAAATGTAGAATCTTGAAAGATCAACCAACATAAGGCCCTGGGAACAGACCAAAGAGAAAGTATGTTTTAAGCAGGAATCCTAAAGGTGCAGACAACCAAGGACTTCAGGTTAGGAAGAGGCGACCAGAATGGACACAACGAGACCAGGCAGGCCGAAGGAAGGACACTGACCTGCCCGTTCTGAGATCAAGTGAAAACGCGGGACAGACAGACACAGGAATTATAACCCCCGTCAGGGTGATCAGAGGCTTCAGAGGTCGGGAAATCGAAGCCCGCCTCTCGTGGACGGGTCAACATTCAGCACCTTGCACGCTGTCATGTCACAGCGTCTCCCAAGGTACTTTCTAGCTCGAGCACTGAGCCACTGGATCCAGTAATAGTTTGTCAGGAAAGAGAGAGCCAGGGAGCAGGTGTACTCAGCACCATATTTCACAGGAGCATTCGACTTTCATCATCAGTGTTCCTGGGGCACCCGGCTGGCTCTGTCAGCAGAGCATGGGACTCCTGATCTGGGGCTCATGAGTTCGAGCCCCAAGCTAGGGGCAGAGTTGACTTAAAAAAAAACAAACAACTGCTCTTATCCTGAGGTGATAAAGCAAATGGGCAAAATGGTAATAGGTGATTCCAAATAAAGGGTACACGCGGTTCCCTGAATCTTTCTACTTTTACAACTCCATTCTATCACTACGAAAACAGTCACTGCTTAGGTTTAAAACATTAGGCGTCAACTCAGATACTTAGCTTTGTGTCATCAGTTCCCGTGGGAAAGTCTAGCACCTGATGATGCATCACTTCCCCGGGGTCGCCCCACCATCTCCGCTTTAACGAAGACAAGGTCACTCACAGACGGTGCTCGGTCTTCTCCTACGTGCAGAGTTCCCGTCACTCCCCACGTAAATACCAAGGCTAAAATAAACGCAG
>NW_021895102.1:0-1384 GCF_006229205.1 Suricata suricatta
ATGAAAGACAAATGCAATTTAGCATAATGAATAATCTCTACTTACAAATGTATTTTTCCTTCTGAGTCTTCTGCCAATTTGTTGCTTCTTGCTAATGTCTAGAATAATTGGAGACATTGGATATGAGAAGGGGCCACCAGCTTGCATTTCCTTATTTAGGCAACAGCCTTCTGATATAGTAAACCCACTTGTGTGAGCAGTAAGGGGCACTGTGTTCCCCTGTGGGTGTCTCCTATGAACACACTTTAAGATTTTTTTTATCCTCCTGAAACTGACAAAAAATAAGAAGTGAAAACTTTTGAAAATCTACCTATTAGTTAAGTTCTCCGATTTGGTTGCTGTTTTTTTCTTCCAGAGTTTTCACAATGAATCCTTTTTAAGCCATACTATTCTCTCCACATCCGTGATGTATAGCTTTATGTTGCTTTGAGGGACTGTACCCTCACTAAGAGTGAAAAGAATGTGGAATTTTCAGCCCAACAGTTCTGGGTTCAGTATTTGGTTCTGTACTTCCTACCTGATTAACCTGGAGGACGTTAATTTATCTCTGTGATCCCCAGTCTTCTCATGAGTAAAAACAAAGCTGATGAGTCCTATGCAGTGATAATTACAAAGCATTACAGTTAAAATGCAATGTCTAGTGGAAACCAGATGTGCAGAAAGAGTCTTATCCAGGTGATGGCAAGCCATTATGTTTCACTAAGTGACACTGACCCTAGTCACTAATCTGACCTGCTTTCCTGATGGCTCAGAAATTTTTTCTTGAACTTGCTGGTTATCTATTGGTTGACTAAATTACTAGTCTAAACCTATGTGCCAGTAGAGCCATAACTACATAGATATGTCAATGTGCCAGTATATTAATCAACAATAGAGAAAGCAACTATCAAACACACTAGCTGTTAGTATCCATCTAAAAAGCACATTCTCTAAAAAGAAAGCCACATGTGAAAATGTGTAATCGTGAGTTTGCCTATTAAATATTAAATCAGAAAAATAGATGTCATTTATATATTTCAAATGTTTGCCTTTAGGCTCTGATAGCTCGCTTGACTCAAATCTCTGTAATACATATCTATGTCAGGTGGGTAGCAATTCAAGGAGGTCTGTCACTGGCCACCACCTCCCTCATATGGTACAGGGGTAGGGCCTACCAATGTTTCCATGTGTCACTATGTTTGTTGTTGATTTGTTCAAGGTCTGTGGCTGAAAGAGCTTAAATTTTCCGCTGCCTGATATAACCCTTCTCAGAACGAGGCATACTCTACATGATTCAATTTCTCAGTTTTGATAACATTCCTGTCCTGTATCCTTGGAATTTTTTTCTCATTTCACTGGTTTCATTGTTAAGGATATTTCTGAATGTTCTATTCATGAGTTTGTA
>NW_021895103.1:0-621 GCF_006229205.1 Suricata suricatta
GTGACCTTGTGACCTATAAACTCTTTTTCCACACCTAGGTCTTGACAAGCCCTTACAAACCTACATTTTCTACTCTCATGGTGATAATCTGCCTAATTTGGTTATGCAGAAAGACCTACACACACATACACACACACACACACACACACACAAGACCTACACATCCAGGTGGATATCTGTTGAATAGGCAGATTGTACAGTGTCTCTTTGACTAGTCATTCTTTCAACCTTAAGCTATACCAGTTTTCAATCACAGGTTCATTAGTTTACTAGGCATGGCAGTAAACAATTGTTTACTGTGCAAAATGACCTATATACTTTTCAGATTAGATAAGAAATGGGCATCCAGAATTCATCAGTTCTAGGAGAGAAGTTCTAGTTGCAGGCAGCTGCTAGAGAGCAATATAGAACATAAATATTTTGTGAAAAGAAGGCTTAGGTAATTGTTTATTTGATTTGACTGTCAAGACCTAAATGTTCACTGTAGATTAATTTCTGCATTGGGTTGTGATATAACAGCAGTGATAAGACAGCACAATGGAGCATTTAAGAAATTACTTTTTATTCAGGCACCTCATTTGGTTAAGCATTTGACTTCCACTCAGATTGTGATCTTGGGTT
>NW_021895104.1:0-621 GCF_006229205.1 Suricata suricatta
CGGAGGCGGCCCAAGGCCCTAGGCACCCAGTCGGTGGCCGGGGTCACCCTGGACCCCACCACAATACAGGCTCTCAGTAGGTCACCACAAGGCACCCTGGCGGGCTCGGCTCAGAGGCAACATGGCAGTGGTGTCTACACAGACAGCGTGGGGGATGGTGAGCTGAGCTCCTGCCTCACCTCCTTTTCCTCTCTGGACCAGGAAAAGTTCAAAGACACTGAGTTATATGGTCCCTTCCAGGTTAAAAAATGATCCTAATAAGCCCTCTGGTCTTATACACCACAGAGGACCGCCAGGTTTTGTGAGCAGCCTCGCCCCCGCCCCCCCAAGCCCACCCCAGTCTCAGCTCTGAGGTCATCGCCTCCAGGACGCCTCTCCTGGTCCCCAGAGCCCGAGCTCTCACCCATCACAGCACATGTAGGACTTTTGTAATGACCTCCGTGAAAGGGGTTCTCAGGCTGATTGATTCCCTATTCCCCTGGGAATGCCTGGCACCACCTGGAGACATTTTTGCTTGCCAAAACCTACAGAGAGGAGGCTGTGCTCTGGCATTAGCAGGCAGAGGCCAGGGACGCTGGTATAAATAGCCAACAATGCCCAGGACCGTTCCCCACAACAAAG
>NW_021895105.1:0-621 GCF_006229205.1 Suricata suricatta
GCAGTCCTCAGCACGGACCTTACAGCAAAGGCGAATTTTATGCTCTGCACCGCTTAGAATAGCAGGCCCTTGGCAAATAAATGCTTTATGTTTACATTTCTTTATTTTCATATATAAAAAAATTGTTTTCAAACATTAAGGTTAATTTGATAGAAGCAGGAGCAGTCTCCCCAGTCAGACTTGAAATAACAATGAAAGCCACACCATCATTCACTAAACTAGAATGAATTTATAATCGAAGCAGGATTTGTGATTAATTAACATGAAAAATGGTGAGAGAGGTGTTGGAAGGACCTTTAAATAATCCTATTATAATACTAACTCTGATCTTTCTACAAGTTCTCCCTTACCAAAAATAATCTTGTTACTAAGATTCTTTGAAAAAAATGTCCCAAAAGAAACCTAAGAAAAGAAGTTAAATTTTGTATTTATGGAATTCCGCCATCATTAAAACCAAGAACCAGTTCGGCCTTGCCAGATCGACTGCCGTACACCTAAGTTTACCCATCTTGAAGTTACACTTTTTAGTTTTGTTAATTTTCATAAACAACAGAGCAACAAAGAGATGGTAAAGCATTAATAAGAACTAAAGTGGTTCCTAAAAATTTGAAATACTAAGGG
>NW_021895106.1:0-621 GCF_006229205.1 Suricata suricatta
TTAGTTAAAGAACTAGTTTCTGTACCAGTCAAGGGCATGGTGGAAAAGAACATAGCAGATAATACAAGAGTTCTCACCATACATTTCTAAAGGTATGTAATAATGTGACTTGTCATCAGTGGATGTATTTTAATAACCACCTACTCCAATCTTTGGCTAAATTGAATGATAGACAAAATATATAAAACATATCTGAATTTTAATCTTCTGCAGCAACATACCACATGAATTTTTATTTGTAGGTTTATCTCTGTGTGTTAATATATCTGCTTTTTAAATTTGAACACTACTCTTGGAAGCTTCTTAGCAGGTTAAAGAAAACTCTAGTAAAAACTCTAGTAACATTTTAAAATAGTAAAGCAATGTCTCAAGATGCCGTGTTTAAGCCTCAAGATTTTATACTCCTTTACAATTGCCTTATAGGGGCACTTGCATGGCTCAGTCGACTAAGTACAATGCCATAGAAATTAAAACATATAGAGAATCCAGAGCTGGGCCCACAAATGTACGGTCAATTAATTTTTGACAAAGCAGGAAAGAGTATCCAATGGAGAAAAGACTGCTTCTTTAGCAGGTGGTGCTGGGAAAATTGGACAGCAACATGTAGAAGAATGAAACTAG
>NW_021895107.1:0-621 GCF_006229205.1 Suricata suricatta
GATGGCCAAGCAGAATTTATCCTCAGGATGCCAAGATGGTTCAATATATGCAAATCAATAAATGTAATTCATCACATTAATCAAATGAAATATAAATTTCACATGATCATCATTGCAATAGATGCAGAAGAGGAACTTGACAAAATACAACATCCTTTTATGTTAATAACCCTTAACAGATTGGGTATGTAAGGGACATACCTCAATATAATAAAAGTCATATACAATAAACTCATTGTTAACATATAAATGAGAAAAACTGAAAAAGTTTCCTCTGATATCAGGCTGCCAAGATTGCCCACTCTTAATATCTGTATTCAATAAATATTGGAAGTCCTACCCTAGAGTATTTAGGCAAGACAATGAAATAAAAAATATCCAGGTCAGGAGGAAGAAATATAATTGTCACTATTTGCAGAAGATATGATCTTATATAAAGAAAATTCCAAAGAGCCAATTGAAAACCTGTTGGAATTAATGATTTCAGTAATGTAAGAGATTATAAAAGCAATTTACAGAAATTAGTGGCATTCCTTTACACTAAAGATGCAGCATCAAAAAAAAGAAATAAAACTATCATTCACAGTAGCATCAAACACAATAAAATACTTAGGAATAAAT
>NW_021895108.1:0-621 GCF_006229205.1 Suricata suricatta
TTTACTTCTGTGTCTCCCCTTCACAAGACAGATCAAAAGAAAGAAATACATATCATTCGACTATATGTATATTTGTTTTTATGAAAAATTATATATTCTTATTTTAATATTATTAAATCGTTTTATATTATTAAATTAATGCTATGAATATAATAAAATCGAGCTTTAGAATATACCTTTAACCACTATCTGTAAACACATGCAAAATATCTACACATATGTAAATGAAGTCAATCTTTTTTCTTTGTATCTCTGTCTTTCTTTCTCCAAATATATCATTACATGTCTATATACATACACATTAATATAAAATTCAAATACATATCTTTTGTTATTTAAGAAATAGCACAATTTTTCAGGATAGTTACCTTCCTTGTAGATTTTTAAAACTATTGAAAATGCTGAGTGGTTCTGTTATTTAACAAGTTTGTGAACTGTCTAGTTACAGTTATTTACACTATGATCAAACAACTAAAGTAAGAGTAATAATAATGTGTACATATCTACATATATGCATAGATAGATAGATAGATACACACACACAATAAAGAAATTTAATCATGAAATCCCATTCATTCATTTCATTTATTCAATAAATGACATCATATCTGTATGCACCAG
>NW_021895109.1:0-621 GCF_006229205.1 Suricata suricatta
CCGCGCTGCTGTCCTCACCGCAAAGTGCCAAGTGCCAGGCAGGTCTTGCCTGTGACTAAGATAAATGTCAGGGCTGCTCTGTGCTGGACCCAGTGCACCGGTGGGCCCTATGATTCAGCCCCCCGACAGCCCACCTAACACTCCATTTCTCAGGGGAAGAGTCGGGGGCTTGGAGCTCAGCCAGGGAGGAGGCGGCCCCGCTGGGTAAATGTCACAGGGCTCAGGGGACTCGGCGCAGCGCCTGCCCCCATTTCTTCCCATCTTCTCAGCCATAGCTCAGAAGACGGTTAGTAGGCACTGCCCTCTTCCTTATTTTACTAACTGAGCAAGGTCATGACCGATCACCACGTTCAACCACAGAATCTGCTCCTGGGGAGTCTGGTGTCCCACCCAGGGCCCAGGCGTGGGAGGGGGGAATATGCAGAGGGGACTTCCTGAGTGGGCGGGGACTGGGCCCCCCACACACACCCTCTTCGTGTCTCCCTGCAGCCTGTCTGTCCCTCTGCTCGCCCGGGCCGAGAACCGGCTCCGTCCTTCCCAGCACCCCGCACCCCGCACCCCGCACACCACACCCTGCACCCCGCGCCCCGCACCCTGCACCCCGCGCCCCGCACCCCGCAC
>NW_021895110.1:0-621 GCF_006229205.1 Suricata suricatta
CTACGTGCTCAACAAGTGGGAGATGTCATTGCTAAGACAGGCCAAATCCTCTCTGCCCCTAGCCTCTGCTTCCCCCTCCCCCACTCCTCATGAGTTTTTCCTTCTTATTTAAAAAAATCTTTTTAATGTTTATTTATTTTTGAGAAAGAGAAAGACAGAGCACAAGTAGGGAAGGGGCAGAGAGAGAGAGGGAGGTAAAGAACTCAAAGCAGGTTCCAGGCTCTGAGCTCTCAGTACGGAGCCCAATGTGGGGCTCGAGCCCATGGACTGGGGGATAGTGACCTGAGCTGATTTTGGACGCTTAACCGACTAAGCCACCCAGGCGACCCAGTCATTCCTTTCTATGTAGATGACTGAAACTAACACACATCCCTGACAGAGGCCAGCTCCCACCGAATTAGAATAGCTGTACAAGGTGATGAAGAGATGAGGGGGTGGACTGGGCAACAGGCTCAAGGGGAGATTAGGTACATGATGGGCGATAGATAGCAATTAAGGTGATGATTCAAATGTGTCTCTGTCATTTTTGTTTCTTAACACATTTGCAAATGTCTAAACTCTGGATAACTCTCAAGAATGGCCATGATCTTCTTAAGCTAACCAACTACTAACAAGTCTCCC
>NW_021895111.1:0-621 GCF_006229205.1 Suricata suricatta
TGAAATGGACTGGAAAGACACTAAGAGCCATCATTCATTGGAAACTTACCCCATGCCAAGCACCATCTTGTATCACCTCACTTAAGATTCAGAGGCATATTAGAAATCAGAACTCATTACCTCTAACTTATATACAGAGAACCAAGAGGCATAGAAATTACTTGCAGAAAATTTCATATACATAGGAAGTTGCTGTATCAGGTGTCTGAACGTTGGTCACTTTGGCCTCAAAATTCCATTCAAAGTTTCCCCAGTGGTCACATGGGTGGGTAATGGGAGAAAGCCTGACTCACTCCACTCTATCATGGGATGATGTGCCCTTCAACCCAGATGGCAAACTCCCTATGTGAGCTGCAGAAATAACACGTGATTGCTTTGGAAACCTGCAGTTTATTATTTCTGTCTTACTCTTAAACACATGGTGGCCATGGCAGTTGGAAACAAATGGGAGGTGATCTGGTCCTGGGAAAGTAAGCAACCATGTAATTAGTAAAGTTAATATTGTGCAGTTTCTATAAATAATGCACAACTTACTTTTGTTATTGAGACATTTAATATTAAAAAGTGTAGGGGGTATCTGAAGTAGAAAAAAGATATGATTTGAGGCACCTGTTAAGGTGG
>NW_021895112.1:0-621 GCF_006229205.1 Suricata suricatta
ACAATGATTGGGTTTAAGAATGGTCACGTGGTGTAATTCTGACCAATGGGATGTTAGAGGAAATGGGCATTTGGGGCTTCTCAGAAATTGTCCTGCTATTCTCTTTTCCTGTCTATATATTATTATCTAGATGTAACACCTGGATTCACAACAACCCATAAATATCATCCACTAGATTAGCAAAGGAATAAGGTGTAAGGACTTAATGCCACCACTAATCAGATAAATGAACTAAGTCTTGAAGCATTCTACCTCTGGACTTTGTTAGGTAAAATAACAATATCTGCAGCAGAGCACACACCTCAAAGTGATGTAGTGAAGATGGGCCTGGGGAGATACACCTACTCAGTCAGGTAGAAGACTGACACTTTGTTACTGTAAGAAAAACCCTTTGAAACAATTTTGGGAAAGTGGTACATTTCATTCTAAAATGTAAATTACTCTTAATCAACTGTCCACACTGTAGCCAAAACAATAACATATAAACTAAATTTCCTAAACTTCATTAAAATACTCTTGAGATGCTCCAAGCCTATTGCTTACAGCAGTGTTTCTCACCCATGGCTGAACATTTTAGTAACTTGGAGAGATTTTTAGAAATAATGATGCCTGAGTTCCCTA
>NW_021895113.1:0-1384 GCF_006229205.1 Suricata suricatta
CTCTTGCTACAGAGATCTCATTTCTTTGTGGTGATGCATTGTTTTTCCGAAAGGGATAATGCATAATATATTCACACTTCTGGGCCCTGTGTTCACAGCATAGCAAATGAGATGTTAAGTGAATTGTTTATGTTGAACTAGTTTAGAAGTTCCTTCAGGGTGGATAGCACATGTTTTTTTATCTTGTATACCTCCCACCACCACACGTGGCTCAGTGTGGGGTACAATAGATGTCTAACTGAAGATGTTCACCTTCTTAACTTGAATTGCTTGTCCAAATTATTTTTGTTTTGTTTTGTTTTATTTTATTTTATTATTTTATTTTATTTTAGAGAGAAAGAACACAAGCAGAGGAGAGGGGCAGAGAGAGATAGAGAATTTTAAGCTCCACTGAGCATGGATCATGACCTGGGCTGCAATCAAGAGTCTGACTCTCAACTGACTGAGCAACCCGATGCCCTGTCCCCATTATTTTCTAACTCATCTTTTCTGAGGAGCTGATGTTCCACTATGTGACAGAACAACATTGTGGTTTAGTAAGCAGTTCGGGACAGTGCCAGTAGTTAAATGCACATCAGAACCCTTCAGGGAGCAGTTTCGTATGAGGGGCCCAGGACAGTCCCTGTTCCTGGCTTCATAAACCACCCTATTATGCCCTGAAGGTTGGGACCAAGGAATACCATCTATTGTCTGCTCCTGGGCTTCACAAACGTGACCCCATGCAGCTGCTGAGGACCAATAGGAATGTGAGCCCAAAGGGAACCTCTTCCTCCAAGAAGGACACAAGTAGCTTTGACAAGGGCAGCCAGTGTTGCCACCTTACATCCCACACTCTGCGTGTCAGTCATTCCTCTTCACATCTTCAGAGATGGAGAGAGTAGACATTCAAGTGTGTTGTGAGAAATGATTTTCACTGGAGGGAATAGTGATTTGGGTTTCAATGCAAGTATACCTATTAGATCTCTGCCCTATAAAAATTCCTAGGGCACCTGAACTGCATGTACAACCAGTTCTCAATTAGTGTGCATGCTCTTTAGGGATAATCAGAGGCTGCCTGGTACCCTGGAAGCACTGTGGGGGCTGTTTCCTCACCGCTCAAAGTAAGGGACAGGTATTTGGCTTCCTTCCAAAGCAGGCTGCTCACTGGTCCCTTCTAAAGCAACCCTGCACCTCTGAGCCTGCGCACCTGCACACCAATACTCCTGAGTCGTTCCCTCTCCGCTTGAATCCCATTTTTCATCTTGTTAGACTTAATCTTCCTTCCCTCTTACTCAGGACCCAACTTCACATTTTCAGTTCAGTTTAAGGAACTGTATTTCACAGTTGTTCTGATTTTGAAGTCAGACCCCACATCTTATGCCTCTTGATTTCTCATTGTTAAGAC
>NW_021895114.1:0-621 GCF_006229205.1 Suricata suricatta
CAAAGCAATTTTGTACTCTTTCTGCTTCCTTATGGTATTTAATTTCTTGAAATTAAAAGGTGAATACTGAAAGACTTACACCAGTAGGATGAATGATTGTATATTTAAATGTATCTGTAAGGTGTTTTCATTAATTTTATTACATTGCAAGAGAACTTTCAAAGACTAATAAGTGATAGCAATAACAAAGTAATGATTATGTAGAGATAAAAGTTTATGTGTTAGAATCAAAATTCAGGCAAATGATTAAAATGCAAACAGGAAATCATTATATCGAGATTATAGAAGACACAACATCTAGAGAAAACTCAAAAACAAACTTAGCCGCTAATTTAAGAGTCAGCCAGGTTTTCAGCCTTGGGCTTAATTAGTAGAATAACTGTGTCTTCAGGGTAACCAAAAGAGATATGGCTAGCATCTGTTTTACATATTTTAATAAAATATTTAATTAAACACTAATATCAAGTTTAATTAATTGTATATCCCTTGTGCTAGATATTGTTGTTCTGTGTTATCCTTTTAATTTTTATTGTGTACATATGTCCAATAAGAAATTCTTTTTACTGAGTATATATATCTAATTAACATACATGTATATGTGAATTTGTTTTATATTTTTTT
>NW_021895115.1:0-621 GCF_006229205.1 Suricata suricatta
GAAGATACCTATGTAAGAACCATGTGTGGGTCCCCACTGATGGGACTGCCATTATGGAGTTATCTTCTTAGGCAAGTTCTCTGGCTTTCAGTTGTACCTCTCATTACAGAAAAATATCCCAAACTTTGGACTCAAACTTTTTCAACATGACCATATGAATCTTATATTTTATGTGTTAATATGTGCCTTCAATAAATTGCTTTGCTAGCTCACTGTGGTGATGCATTTTTCTGACATGTCCTTTCTCATTGGTTACTACAGCCATTGATTATCTGAACCTGGTACTTTTACTTGATCGACTCTACACAGTTTCACCCCTTTTCATCACCAATTGTTCTCCTCTTTCATCAGTGTTCTCTGTCAGTCTTTGTCAGCCTAGAAGTTCATTTTGGTTTCATCTGTATTTGATCTGCCTTCTGATGTTTCATTAACATTTCTTCTATCATTTCTCAGGATTAGTTCCAATGATTCAGCCATTATACACTTCTTAAAACTTTTAAACCTTTGAATAACTGAATGGATTGCTCACGGAAGCATAACTTTTTTTGATTACATAAACTAACCCTTGGAAATGCATTTAATTATCAAGAATACATTAATGCACCATATTAAGTTCAAATC
>NW_021895116.1:0-621 GCF_006229205.1 Suricata suricatta
ACATCTATTAAGGGCATTCAAAAATGATAGTGAAATAGCTGAAATCACTCCAACTTCAGGAATAGAGAACTGGTTGACTAAAATATGATTTCATCCACTAGATAAAGTACTACGTTATCATTAAAATATATAAAGAATGACATTTAAGTAATGCTGTGGAATGATTTCCAGGTTGAATGATAGAAGTGTACGTGGTTTGCCCTGTTTTCCTAAGGGAAATGGAGATCTATCTATACACATATACACCCCTTCCACATGCACACACACACACATGTTTTCATACACATGCACACACTGTACATAAACAATATGCACTCACAGGCACAAACATGTATCTATGTATATGCAGATGTACCTATTTTTCTATGCTAGAAAAAATAAAGAAAGGGGTGACTGGGTGGCTCCGTAGTTATGCGTCCAACTCTCCACCTCCGCTCAGATCATGATTCCGCTGTGTGTGGGTTGGAGCCCCGCTGCTTGGGATTCTTCCTCTTTTTCTCTTCAGTCCCTATCCCACTTGCATGGCAGGTGGGCACATGCTGTCTCTCTCAATATAAGTAAATAAACTTAAAAAAAGAAAGAAAAGATAAAGGAAGCATATACTGTAACATTTAAAAGAGA
>NW_021895117.1:0-621 GCF_006229205.1 Suricata suricatta
CTCTTGTCAAACCGTTGAACCAAATCAGACTTATTTTCTGCCAAGAAAGGTCTGACCCACTTTCTCATTTAAAATAAAATACTTTTCCAGAGATATTCCAGAAGGAAAACACCGGAAAATAAAATTGCAGAACACACCCTCTGAGACAAATTACTGAAGTCAGCAGACACGTACCACGTAGATTTAGTATGGTTGACCCCCTTACTGATATGCCTTCATAGAAAATGAGTCCATATGGTGTTTTTCTTGTTTGTAAAAAATGTACAAACTTAATGAGATATGGAGGTAAATGTTCAGGTTATTTCCTAAGTGAGGAGAATGAAAGATCCTTGTGTACGCATGTATATTGAGTATTATCTCCAGGAGCTGCAGATGAAATAAGAATTAAGTATAAAAATCATTTAAAAATTCCTTTCATTACTTTTATTAAGCATCATGATCTAAGTTTACGTTTAATGAAAAAGAAAGGCACGTATTGCTACAATCAGTCTGGCTGCTGGCACACGCACGTGTGTTTGCGGGGTTATTTAAGAACACCGATTCATCCGGAAGATCCAGGAAGGAGTCCAGGAGGGGACAGTCCGACCCGTGTAGTGGCCGAGGTGGCGTCAGGGGTGAGGA
>NW_021895118.1:0-621 GCF_006229205.1 Suricata suricatta
CAGAGCAGAGGTGCTGCCGGCCCAGGTGCCCCCCCACCCCCCCACTCCCCCGCCCACAGCCTCCCTGCCCTGCTCCACCTGCCCGGGGGGCCGGAGGCCTCCCCTTCTCCAAGTGCGGGGCCGCCTCCTCCGGGAAGACTCAGGATGTCCCTGACCCTCCCTTGCTTCTCTCAGGGCTGCTTCCTACACCGGGGCTCAGGGCCACTTCCCACCCCTGCTTTCGGGTCCTTGGGTCTGACCAGGATCCCGAATCCCGTGGATTATGACCAAGTGGAGGCACTGCCACCAAGGGGCTGAGGATGGTGCAAGCAGGCGCTGCTGAGCCCCGGGCTGGGGACTTGGTGCCTGCACTGTCTCACTGGGGTGCTGTACCCATTCTACCGTCGGCAAACTGAGGCTCCCAGAGTGGAGACTTGAGCCCAGGTCTCCTGAGCCCACCCCAACCACCCCAGATGCGTGCTGGGAGCCACCTGGAGGCTGTGCTGGGTGCACGGGGGTGCTCAGCCGCCACAGGGCCTTTCCTCTGGCCCCTGGAGAAGCCTGGCCCACCTCAGACCCCAGGCTGACCACAGCTTTGCTCTCCTCAGGGAGACCTCTGCAAATGCCCCAGGAGCTGCAGTG
>NW_021895119.1:0-621 GCF_006229205.1 Suricata suricatta
ATGGGGCTTCAATGTGTTTCTCTACTTTCTGGAGTCTTATACTCTCACATCCTGCCTGCTTTTGTTGTTCTCATATGTCTTCAAATGACTGGATTTATTTTTGGCACTTACCCAGTGTTTATAGTTGGTCTTTGTGGCACAATTTGTCTAATACAAGGTATGCTGTCATAGCCAGAAGCAGAAGTCACCACTTTTATTTATTTATTTATTTATTTATTTATTTATTTATTTATTTATTTGCCAAAAAATATGTTTGCTCTTCCCTATGACCCAGCAATAGCACTGCTAGGGATTTACCCAAAGGATACAGAAGTGCTGATGCATAGGGGCACATGTACCCCAATGTTCATAGCAGCACTTTCTACAATAGCCAAATCATGGAAAGAGCCCAAATGTCCATCACCTGATGAGTGGATCAAGAAGATGTGGTATATATATACAATGGTGTACTATATGGCAATGAGGAACAATGAAATATGGCCATTTGTAGCAAAGTGGATGGACCTCGAGGGTGTCATGCTGAGTGAAATAAGTCAGGTGGAGTTGGACAGATACTCTATGTTTGCACTCATAGGTCTAACAGGAGAAACCTAACAGAGGACCATAGGGAGAGGAAGGGGG
>NW_021895120.1:0-620 GCF_006229205.1 Suricata suricatta
ACGTGTCTTTTTTGCCTTTTATTTTTAATTTGTGAATTATCTGAAAGATTTCACAACCTGAAAAATACCCAGTTAAAAACTTTTATATTAATTTTTAAAATTATAATTATCTACTTGTTTTTTATTATATGTGCAGGTATATATATTTATAAGGGCATATGTGTATTATTTGTATATGTGAGTGTATACATGTGTTACATGTGTACATGTAGATGTAACATTCAGGAACTTATATGCAATATAATTATGACATGTGTATTTGCATGCATGTGTATTCTATATGAACAGCAATAATGATATGTGTGCATGTGTATTATTGGATAAAATTTATATATAAAATTCCTGTTTCCACTAGGTATTAAATAATATAGCAAATGCTGCTATCAGCAAATATTTAATTAAAGTCTAGCAACAACTGTTTAACTGTGTTAAGGCCTTTGACAGCCATGCCTGCGATTGCCCACACTAATTTTCCACGTATCGAATGAAAGCCTCTACAGTTAATGTGATTGTCGGCTGATTGTCATTAGGTCAGTCTTATGTCATAGTTTTGAACAAAAAGTAGGAAATGTTAAATGAGAAGGTTCTAAAGGACAAACCAGATGCCATTTTTTGTTATA
>NW_021895121.1:0-620 GCF_006229205.1 Suricata suricatta
GGATCCCCAGGGAGGCTCACATTCTTCCCATGGCTTCATCCACTATTTGTATTTTCTCTTCACAAACTGTACTTGTACATCCTTAGTTCATTTCTCTGAGAGTGATCAATACTTTCCCCCTTAATAGGAATGATCCTTGATTTGCATTTTATGTTACATGTTACAAACTTTTTCTCCTATGCTGTGGAGTGTCTTTTAACTTTGATTGTGGGGGGTAATTTCCATTTTGACGTCATCACATCTATCTTTCCTTTACACCTTGTTGTTGGTGTCTTTTTGGTCCCATGTAAGGTCATCAATGTATTCCATTTGATCTTTTATAATACTTTCATACATTGGTTTTTTGTGTTTAGTTCTGGATCCCATCAGTAGTGCATTTTAGGAATCCACTTATATTTTCCCCCAGATGACTAGCTAATTATTCACCATTCTCCTCCCACTGATTTAAAACAGCATGCTTTCTTCTTATTTTTAAAAAGCACCTATTAAAATAATCATATGGCTTTTCTCCTTTTGATGTGTTAAGCACTCTGCCTTCCAGTTGCTGAAGCCCATTTCCCCAAGCAGGGCCAGACCTGTACAGTGTGCTTTGGGGGATGCTGGACACGGACAGCACCCCT
>NW_021895122.1:0-620 GCF_006229205.1 Suricata suricatta
GAGAGCGTGTGGCCCCTGCCAGCCCTGAGCTGCCTGAGCCGCTCGGCCTCGGCCTGCACGGCCGCACCGGGGCTCCTGGACCCTCAGCAGGTTAAGGTAGGGGTCCCTCCCCCTCTGCCAGATGCTTCTTGGACTGAGGCTCAGAGCGCAGAGCACCTGGCCTGGGGCAGGTGCTGGGACTCTAACACCGTAGGTCCCGTCCCCAACCCGCACAGAAGGAAGCCAGACGGACCGGGAAGGGCCAGATCCAGCACCTGAGCGCCTGCAGGGGGAGGGACCGGGCCCAGGGGGCCCCTGGGGACTGAGGGAGGCCACGAAAGGCAGGACCAGAGCCAAGCGGAGACTGCGTCCGCAGTGGGAGTGGGGCATGTGGATGCCGCCGAGGACCGGGCGCCGGGCTGGCGGGCACACGGTAGACTCCTTGTACCTGTTTCTGTCACTCCCAGCATCACAGAGCTGGGAAGCACGGCAGGGGAAGCACGTGGTCTTGCTTGATTCCGCCCCGCACCTCCCCCCTCCCCCCCATCTCCCTTCTTTTCTAAAAATGATATATTTCACACACTGTAAAATTCACCCTTTTACAGGTGTCCGACTCAGTGGTGTTGAGTACATTTGCAAAC
>NW_021895123.1:0-620 GCF_006229205.1 Suricata suricatta
TATTATCACAGCCCTTGTTTTACAGACAGGGGAACTCATCCAGGATCACGCAGGGAATAAGCGACCAGCCAGCATTCCAGCTCCGGAAGTCACTTTGCTCTGCTGCCTCTCTTGCCAATTTCATGGAAATTGGAATTGATGACCTTTACACACCTTCACACCCTCCATTGGCCCAGGGCCTCCACTACACCCCCCCCCCCCAAAGACCCTGCTCCTTTTACTTCATAACACTTATCACAGTTGGTAATTTTACAGTCATCATTGTGATTATTATTTCAAGTGTGTCTCTCCTGCTAAGTAGTCTGGTTCCTGTGGAGAAAGCTGCATCTGTTTTGCTCCCTGCTGTGTGTCACTGTTCTCTGTCAGAGTTTCTGGTCTGTAGTTAGTGACTGAGCTCAGTGTTTGTTTGTTCTTCTGTTGGACAAATACTTCAGCCATCCTGCTAGTTGTGGGCACGGTGAGGCAGTGATACTTCCAGATGTCTTGTCTGCACTTTAAAAAAAAATAGTTTATTGTCAAATTGGTTTCCATATAACACCCAGTGCTTCTCCCCACAAGTGCCCCCCCCCCCGACCCCCCCCCCCCCCCCCCCCCCCCCCCCCCCCCCCCCCCCCCCCCCC
>NW_021895124.1:0-1384 GCF_006229205.1 Suricata suricatta
AGATGAGAGGTTTACCATACATGGCTAGAAAGGAGTCTGGGGAAAGCAGTTGAATGTAAGAAGCCTGCAGCTCCAGACAGCTGATTGGGCAAAGGGAACAAAGACCTGCAGAGCTGACCACTCTGCTTATCTACTCAATCAGCTGCCTTCCAGCTGAAAAGTTTAAAAAAAACAAAGGGGCTGAATTTAACTTTCTGTTCAGTTCTAGAGGCTGAATATATTGGATATCAGTCATACTATTTTGTTACTTTCACATATCTTTTCTCTTTCTATACATGTCAGATGAAAATACTCTGAAATTAATCTTATTGTAAATCAGTGACTTTTTGTTTGGAAAAACAAATGCCATGTTTTTAAGAACAAAAGAAAGTTTGAATTTACCCAGTCCTTTCATGGCCTTCCGAAGAGTCTCTGCATCAGCCCGCTCATCAAATCCAGGGAAGGCAGTCACAGTGCCTTTAACCTGAGACAGGAAACACAACGATATTATTCATGGCATGACCAATATAACAAAGCAAATAACATATACAGCAAGCCATTGCTCTATATCACGTTCAGTCTTTAAACAAATTTACCATTTGATAACCCCATTTGAAATGGGAAGAGCACCAGTTACCGTTTGGATTAGCAGGACCAATTCAGTGCATGAGCCATCCCAAACCACCTGCGATACCATTAATGGGAAGTCTGACTCCCACGCTTCTCTTCCCGTGGGCATCACCCCCAGTAATCAAGCCCCAGTGATATCGCCTGATTCACAGAGGGCACTTTCTTGCAGGATTTTTCCATTAAGTCTCTTGCCACTTTGATTGAGGAGCATGCTAAACCTGCATTAAAACTTGATGTCCTACCCTAGACACTCAACTCCAAGCAATGCTCTTACTACATAACTTTTAATTTAGTCCTCTTTCTTTATATTTACTTAGGGATTTTAAGATTACCTGGTAAAGCCTGAAAAGACATTCAGTAATTCATATTCTAAATCTTTAAATTTATAACTTTATAAAACTATATTGGAAAACATTCTTCAAAAGCTTTCCCATTATACTTATTTTGTCATATGTGTAGTGCTTTTAATCATCAAAATATTTTAATATTTCCCCCTCAAAATTTGTACAGCACTAGTTCTTTAGAATCAGGCTTTAAGAATACTAAGTCAGACTTTCTTCTTGGGGCGTCTGGGTGGCTCAGTCGGTTAAGCCTCCAGCTTCGGCTCAGGTCAGATCTCACGTTCGTGGGTTCGAGCCCCGCGTCGGGCTCTGTGCTGACAGCTCAGAGCCTGGAGCCTGCTTCCAGTTCTGTGTCTCCCTCTCTCTCTGACCCTCCCCCTCTCATGCTCTGTCTCTCTCTGTATCAAAAATAAATTAAAACATTAAAAAATATT
>NW_021895125.1:0-620 GCF_006229205.1 Suricata suricatta
GAGGTCCATCCACGTTGCCACAAATGGCCAGATTTCATTCTTTCTCATTGCCATCTAATACTCCATTGTCTATATATATCACATCTTCTTGATCCATTCATCAGGTGATGGACATTTAGGCTCTTTCCATGATTTGGCTATTGTTGACAGTGCTGCTATGAACATTGGGGTACATGTGATCCTATGCATCAGCACTGCTGTTTCCCTTGGGTAAATCCCTACCAGTGCTATTGCTGGGTCATAAGGGAGTTCTATTGATAGTTTTTTGAGGAAGCTCCGCACTGTTTTCCAGAGCGGCTGCACCAGTTTACATTCCCACCAACAGTGTAGGAGGGTGCCCGTCTCTCCACACCCTCGCCAGCATGTATAGTCTCTTGATTTGTTCATTTTAGCCATTCTGACTGGTGTGAGGTGGTATCTCAGTGTGGTTTTGATTTGTATCTCCCTGATGATGAGTAATGTTGAGCATCGTTTTATGTGTCTGTAGGCCATCTGGATGTCCTCTTTGGAGAAGTGTCTGTTTATGTCTTCTGCCCATTTTGTCACTGGGTTATTTGTTTTTCGGGTGTGGAGTTTGGTGAGTTCCTTGTAGATTTTGGATATTAGCCCTTTATCTGATA
>NW_021895126.1:0-620 GCF_006229205.1 Suricata suricatta
CCTTCCTCCCTCCCTCTCTCTCTCTCTCTCTCTCTCTCTCTCTCTCTCTCTCTCTCTGATCATCAAATACATTTCCACTCTGTTGTTATTTGGCATAGGAATTGGAAGAGGGAATTACTTGGCATCTAATGCTCCTTCTATAAAAACTGAATCCTTGTGTTATGTGGCTTAGAGTCAGGGACTCTAGGGAGTTTCTAGGGAGGGTTGGACCATGGGCAAATCATGTATGTGTCATGTATGTACCCAAGCCACCAATATTTTTATACAGGTAAAATCTGGCTACAGTGACTTGAAAGGAGAAAGAGCAAAGTAACCAAAGTGCAACATGGCTTTGAAGAAGGGGAGAAGGATAGTATTGACAGCTTGAATTAGCCATGACTTAATACATTCTTTGATCACCCAACATGTGACATGTAAATTATGCATAGTCAAAGACTTTTTGAACTTTAGATGAGCTTAGAACAGTGTATCATCCATCCAGCCATCCCTCTGTCCATCCACATACCCATCCATGATTCACCCATGCATCTATCTGTCCGTCCGTCCATGCACCCATTCATGACTCATCCATACATCTGTTTGTTCATCTATTGATGCAACAAATACTCATTAAAAGGCAA
>NW_021895127.1:0-620 GCF_006229205.1 Suricata suricatta
GGAAAACCTGCCTGAGGTTAGAAGATAGCACTCAGGGGACAGATGATCGTGGGGGTGGGTGTTACACTGGTCCTTTGTACAAATCACAGCCGCCTCTCACACCGTGAAAACACTGAGCAATTGATTCAGAAATGCATAAGTGGATAGTTAGGCAGGACTGTCATCCTGGAAATTGTCTGTGTAGTACCCTACTCCAAAGAGTGTCAATCATGTATAATTAAATGTGATTGAGTCTTCTGTGAGTAGAGTAATACATCACATCTATCACAGAGACAATGGCACTGTAGGTATATTGGGAGTACATTCCTTTCAGAATGTTGTGTATTTTCAGTGCTTATTCTTTGGTTCTAGAGTTGAGACAGCTAACTCAGGGAGAGGGCCTTAGATATTTGAGGCATAAGGCAGGAGTTGGTGTGATGGTGTATATTTTTTGCTTATTTGGGTCTGAACAATACTAACCAATTGTTGAATGCTTTTTTATAAGAATTGGAGAAGGAGCAAGATAAGGCATGCAAGGATATATCTTCGTAAGTAAACCTGGGGAACAGGCTAAAGGATTTTTAGTTCTGGAAAGTGCCAAGGAAAACCTGCCAGAGGTTAGAAGATAGTACTCAGGGGAC
>NW_021895128.1:0-620 GCF_006229205.1 Suricata suricatta
ATGAAGTCTTCCATCAATGAACATGGGAGATTTTTTTTATTTATCTAGGCATATGTTAATTTCTTTTAGAAATGTTTCCTACTTTTAAATGTACAAGATCTTTGTCCCCTTGTGTCGTAACCCGCGCTCAGGGCATTACTTTACTGAGCCCCGCGTTCAGGCGCCAATTGTCGTAACCCAATGGCCAGGGCCGCTCGTCTCCGGCGATCAGCGGTCAGCGGTACCTGTTTCGTCCGCCCGGACCACCGGCAGGGCGGAGAGGAGAATCGTCGCGGGTCCTTTTCCTGAGGGAGGGAGAGAAAAAGGGGGCAGGAGAGGGAGACGCAAAGAGTAAAGACAGAACTCACAGTTCTCCGATCAGGTGAAAGAGAGCGTTTATTCCAAGAACTGTTCTTTATATAGTCTTCAGGGGGGGAAGACAAGGCAAGCTGACCTAGGCAGGCTACAGAGTCCAATGCATATCAAAGAAGCGCCCCGACTTTGCCTCAGCAATCTTGGGGGATGGAGAACTAACACTGAATACGGTTTTGATCTTTTGTGTGCCTTGGCCACTCACGTCTAGCTCAGCAAGACAGTCGCCAAAGTTATTTTGACCAGGAAATGGCAATCTCCAGCCTCCA
>NW_021895129.1:0-620 GCF_006229205.1 Suricata suricatta
CGTCTACACCGCAGGCAGAGCCCGCAGGGGTCGGAGCAAGAGCGCGGGTCCTCCGCCCCCGGGCCGCAGCGGACGGCACCGCAGCGCGGCGGTGGGACGGGGTAGAGACGGCGTCCCTGGGCGGAGGAGACGCGTGCGGCCGCTCGCACTCCCGAGGGGCCTTGGAAGCAGGTCCAAGTTCGTCCGCCGCAGGAAACCGCGAGGGGCGCGGGAGCGGCGGGGCGGCCGGGAGTTCGCGCGCCCAGGCCAGGGGGGCGGGAAGCGCGTCGGCGAGGGTTTGGGGTGCTCTGGTCGGACGCAGGCCGTCAGATGGAAGCGCAGCAGGAAGACCCGAGGGAGTGACTCCCAGGTTTCATCCCGGGGAGCCAGGGAGGAGGGAGGGGAAAGGATAGATGGCCCTGACTTTGTCCTCGGGGGCGCTTCTTCGTCCTTTCACAGTCGGTAAGCCACCTGAGGCTCTGATGGAGCCTCCGCGCCCTCTCCCCAGAAAAATGCTTCAATGCACATGCACAGAATTGGGGGCCAGGGATTCACTGAAGGCCATCCATCATAGACTCTCGAGGAGTTAGTTAACCCCATGGTGCGTGCGTGTGTGTGTGTGTGTGTGTGTGTGTGTGTGT
>NW_021895130.1:0-620 GCF_006229205.1 Suricata suricatta
GTCTCAAAGCCTACAAACTGAACTAAATTTTAAGCTTATTTTTTATGGTTTAATTAATATTCCATTGTAGTCACCATTAAACTTGAAGTCCTATTTCTGTCACTCATAAAATGATACCAGTGGAAAAATTACTCTGTGAGATGGTTTGCTCTCTCCCCTATCCACATCTAGCTGCCCCTCTGTTTTGTTAAAAAGATATTGATCTCTGATGTTTGACACCAGACTTTTCTCATGGCATTTTTCATCTCTGAGTTTCTCAGAGTGTAGATTAAGGGATTGAACATCGGAGCAATGATGGTGTAAAATAGAGCAAATACTTTATCCTCTGGGAAAGTGGTCGGCGGTCGAAGGTAGGCAAAGATTGAAGGCCCAAAAAATAAAACTATCACAGTGATATGAGACCCACAGGTAGACAGGGCTTTGCGCCTTCCTTCAGCTGAGTGATTTCTTAAAGTGAATAATATAATGACATAAGAAGAAAATAAGACCACAAATGTCACTAAGGTAACCATTCCTGAACTGGCAACCAAAAGGACACCAGTGACATAGGTGTCGGTACAGGCAACTTTCAGCAAAGGAAAAATATCACAAAAATAGTGATCAATCTCATTAGGACCACA
>NW_021895131.1:0-620 GCF_006229205.1 Suricata suricatta
CAGTGACACATTGTACACTTTAAATTTACATATTTATTTAAAAAAGAAAAAAACTGTCTTACCTGCTTTGATCTTAATATGAAGTAACATCGTATTTTGCTAGTTTATGTAAGACCCATAAGTTATGTCAACGGTGTTGTTGACAGTGAGTTGAATCCATGAATTGATATAAATTGGGTATAAATATATTGTGCATTATTATTCATTATTGCATAATATTTTATGACATACAGAAGAAGACTACCTCTTAGATTTGTATCCTGGCTCTGCTGCTTACAAATCACAAGTTGCAACTTGTTTAATCTTTCTGGAATCTTATATCCATAAATAATTATGGATTATGTTTGATTACATATAAAGGAAACCCCAAAATGACTAACTTAAACAAGATAGACGTGTATTTCTATTACACATAAACTTTAGTCATTTGGGATCCTACAAGTTTCTATCTTTCTGCTCTTTCATTCTGAAATTCTGAGGCCAGGGGCTTCTATTTTTAGGACTATTTCATAATCCAGTGCAGTGCCCAGAGCTCCAGTCATCACGTCCATAGTCCAGGAGGCAGGAAGAATGAAAAGGTGAGGATCAGAAGCCCAAACAAATTAAGTTCCTTCAAAATA
>NW_021895132.1:0-620 GCF_006229205.1 Suricata suricatta
CATTGGCCTACTCCTAGCAGTGCCCTTCACGGAGGCCTCAGGGGGCCCTCTGGCAGGATTTGAACCTAATCCCGAGGATTCGGCCCCTCCGTTCTGGAAGCCTGGGAGACCAAACTGCTGGAAAAACTGACTGACGTTAAATGTGCCTTTTGTGCCCAGGGCTCCAGACAAGTTGAACTGGCCAACGTTCACCAGAAACATCCCTCCAAAGAGGTTTTGCTGGAGTCGCTTTGGGTCCACAGTAAACTGAAGGGCAAGACGAGCCAGCTCTCGGGAGGGAAAAATCGCTCCAATGGCTTCTCTGAGGAGAGTTTCTGGGGCAGAAAACTGTTTGTCCTGCCCTTCTACCATGGGGCGGAGAACCCCGGAGTCCACAAAGAGCTCCTTGACCAAGGGCGGGCAGGATGTGGCCAATCTGGCTGCTCTCTGGGGGACCCATCCTCCCTCAGGAGCCAAGAACAAGCCTCGTCGGCTGAAATAGCCCGAGGGCCCAAAGTGCAGTCTGGACAGGGCCTGCCTCCTCTTGGAGCCACAGGATTGGTCTTCAGCTGCACAAGACAGAGCAAACAGGAGAAACGGTTTTAACGTCAACCAGCACCCCCAAGACAACCCCACAGATC
>NW_021895133.1:0-620 GCF_006229205.1 Suricata suricatta
TTATTCAGACTTTAAACTTCTGCAGTCAAATGCTCTACCACTGAGCTATACCCCCAAGACTTTAAACTTCTGAAACCTCTTTTGCTGTATACAAGGTCTTCTCCTCCTCCTCCACCACCACCTATACCTCTGTTATCCCTTCTGCCTATTCTCCTTGCAGAGAGAAAAGTGGAGTCTCTCGTGTCAGGCAGGAGCCTGTGTCAAGCAGTGACCTAAGCAGGTAAAGGTAAATGTGGGAGATTTCACCAGGACTTGCATCACTGACACCCCAGGACTGAGGACAAGCAGAACCAGAGGAGGTCTGCAGGGACCCAACACGGATTAAGTCTCTTTAATAAGGGGGGGATTTTTACAGCAAACTTTCAGACTCTTCAGATATGACTTCTCTAGGACTGGCCATGTAAAGAGGCTCTGCCTGATTACCTCAGGACACACCTGAGGTTCCCTCGCCGCTTGAACATAATGAGCAGGAAGTGCTGACAGCTGACCAGGCCTTACCTCAACTGTGTGCCTACAGACTAATTTTGTGTTTGGTTCCTTAACTTCCTACACTTTTCTGTTACCTTGTTTGTTTTGTGGCTTGTTTTATGTTTTGCTCTGTGTGCTGTGTAAGAAGCCAA
>NW_021895134.1:0-620 GCF_006229205.1 Suricata suricatta
CGGAGGCTCTGGGAGCTGGGTGTTGCTGTAGTTTGGGTTTCAGACATCCGTGGGCGGAGGGGGCGTGTCTGAACCCCTACGGCTCTCTGGTTCTTCGGATGTGACCCGTGTCCCCTCCCGGGGGGACTGAAGACGTCTCCGGGGCCACCTTCTCCGGGGCGTGCACTGCCGTGGGCCCGTGCCACCTGCGGCGCGAGGCTCTGGGTGGCTTCTGCAGTTTGTCAGCGATTTTCCTTCCTGGGAAATTTTCACGCCTTTTCAACAATATTCTCCCCTTTTCTTCTGAACCCCCCGTTTTGTTTCATGGGTGCAGCGTTTTCTCTCTGGGGTATGAAGGTGTCGTTCGGAAACCCCTCCTCGCTTGCTCCCTGCGGGTCTTTTCTGTGTTGGGCTCTGCGTCTGAACTCCAAGTCCTGGAGGAAGGAGTGTGCTGGGCCGCGGCCCTGGGCTCACAGGGCAGCCGAGGGGGCCGGGTTCCGGGGACGTGCCCGTCGGCGGGCCGGATTCCCCAGGGGCTCTGCCAGCGTCCTCTCCCAAGGGCGCGGGGCCGGCTCAGCCCCGGGGCAGGGGGTTCTGCACTCAGCACCCACATTCTCACAGCTACCCCCCCCCCCCCCCCC
>NW_021895135.1:0-1384 GCF_006229205.1 Suricata suricatta
TATTCATCAGGAAGGCCTGACAATTATAAACATCTACACACCAAATTCAGAAGCACCCAAATACATAAAGCGCTTAGCCACAAACAGAAATTGATAAGAATGTGCTAATTGAGAAGGAAATTAATACTCACTCCACATACAGCAATGGATAAATCAACTAGACAGCAAATCACTAAAGAAACAATGGACCTGAACAGCACATTGGACCAGATGGATTTGACAGGTATATTTAGAACTCTACATCCTGAGGCTATGGAATTGACTTTCTTCTCAAGTGCGCCTGGTACATTCTCCAATATAGTGCACATACTGGGTCATAAAGCAGTCTTCCATAAATGTAAGCAAATTGAGATCATACCATGCACACTTTAAGATCATAATGTTATGAAAATTGAAATCAATCATGGGAAAAAGTCTGGAAAGCCTCCAGAAACAGGGAGGTTAAAGAACACCCGACTAAAGAACAAATGGGCCAATCAGGCAATTACAGAAGAAATTTAAAAATATATGAAAACCAATGAAAATGAACATACAACAATCCAAACTCTTTTGGATACAGCAAAGGCAGTCCTAAGAGGAAAGTTTATTGCAATCCAGGCCTATTTCAACAAACCAGAAAAAGTGTGGATAAAAAAATCTAACAGTGTACCAAAAGAAACTAGAAGGAGAGCAGCAAAAGCATCTCAAACCCAGAAGAAAAAGAGAAATAATAAAGATCAAGGCAGAAATAATCAATATAGAATCCAAAAAAAAGCCACCAAAAAACAAATGAGCTGATCAATGAAACCAAGAGATGATTTTTGAAACAATCAAATTGATAAACGTCTAACCAAATTTCTCAAAAAGAAGAGAGAACACTCAAATAGACAAAATCATAAATGAAAATGGATCTATTACCACCAGTCCCTAGGAAATACAAGCAATTATCAGGGAATGCTATGAAAAATTATATGCCAACAAAATGGACAACCTAGAAGAAGTGGTCAAATTCTAAAACACACATGAATTAACAAAATCAAACGGGAAGGGATAGAAAATCTGAACTGGCTCATAATCAGTAATGAAATTGAATCAGTTATCAAAAATCTCCCAAAGAATAAGAGCCCTGGGCCAGGTGGCTTCCATGGAGAATTCTACCAGACATTCATATCAGATAATACCCAATATTCATATAATACCCATTCTTCTGAACTATTTGAAAAAATAGAAATAGAGGGAAAACTTCTGGACTCATTCTACGAAGCAAGCATCACTTGATTCCCAAACCAGACAGAGACCTAGCAAAAAAAGGGAAGTGCAGGCCAATATCTTTGAGGAATACAGATGAAAAATATTCAACAAGATACTAGCAAATTGAGTTCAACAGCATATAAAAAGAATTATC
>NW_021895136.1:0-620 GCF_006229205.1 Suricata suricatta
ACAGGGAATTTTAGCAGAGTCTTAAAAACCTATCATAATCTTGCAGGCTGACTTTCACTTTTCAGGCATGGCTCACTCTGGACTGAGTCATTTAGACCTAATTTTACTATGTCTCATAGTCTGGTGTGGGCCCAGGGTCTCCAGAAATAGCAGGTAGTATTACATTGTTTCCTTACAGAGCTCAAGGTTACCACCACTAGGGAGAGAAATGGAAAAAAAAAAAAAAAACCACAGGAACTTGATGGTCCTAGAATCACTTTGTATGTACAATCATGGGTTGTTTGCCTCTACTGACCTTCACAGAAGAATCCATGGCTTTCTGATCTGCACGAGAACAAGAGGAGTAGAAGGTAAGAATGTTATGCCCTGAAAATATCTGTGCTCTCTGTGGACATGTGAATGTGGGTGGCTGAGAGAGGAAAAGGGGAGATGGAGGTTGAGAGGATGGTAGTGAGTTCAGAAATAATGTTTTACCCTAACAAATGTTAGGGTCACATACGATGGATTAATTGAAGGACTGACTCATCACTCTGGTAGCAGATAGTGCAACAGAAAATACAAGCAGGAAAGATGACAGGTTAACAGTTGGGTATGTCTGGGGGAAGAGGAGCAGGAATGGG
>NW_021895137.1:0-620 GCF_006229205.1 Suricata suricatta
CGGTTTCATTCTTGGAAGGAAACGCCTCTGTCCATCCTGAAAAGGTATCTATGAACACTAGTAAGTACTTATAGCCATATTTACTAGGTTTTACCTCAGTGAAGTCTACTTCCCAGTAGGCTCCCGGTAAAGTTCCTCTTTCACGGTTACCTTGGGAAGAAGTATGAGGGTAGGCGTTCTGAAGCTGACAGGCGGAACAAGCTGTTACTATTTTTTCTAATTCTTCAGACTTATTTTTGAAGGTTATTTTGGAGTAGCGAACGAGGTCCTGTAGTCTTCGTAAGCCCGGATGGGTGGAGTGGTGTATTTTCGTTAGGATTTTCTGTCCTAATTTTCTGGGTAAGATAAGGTGGTCTCTGAAGTCCCACCACCAGCCATCTTTGGTTTGGGTCCTCGGAAGCTTATGTATCGAAGCAAGGTCCTCCGCTGAATACTCAGGTTGTGGAGGCAATTCTCTTGGCCCGGGGTCTGGCATCCTTACAGGTAATACTGATATGGGTTGTTGTGCCACCTGGCGAGCCGCCTGATCGGCTAAGTTATTTCCCCGTGAGACAGGATCAGTCACTATTTGATGCCCTGGGCAATGTACAATGGCCAGCTTTTTAGGGGCCCATATAGCC
>NW_021895138.1:0-620 GCF_006229205.1 Suricata suricatta
TCACTCCACACCTTAGCCTTTGCACTGCTGTTTATTCCAGCAAACATGGAATCGTGATAGATGTTCCTCCTGCAAACATCATCATTCTGCCTCTTTACCTGGCAAACTTACCCCTCGCTCTGCATACTTACCTTAGATTCCACCTAGTCTTTGAAAACTCTAATTCCTCACCATGAACTTAAGGTAACGGGAACAAATGTCAATTAGAAAATAACCATGATAATTATGAGCTCTATGAGACTCTGGCACTAACTAGAGTAAGTCATACAAATGACAGTGGCAAGAGCAAACTCCTGGAGTGTAGAGACTGTGTTTTTTGAATGTTCGTATCTTTGACATCAGAATAACACCTATCATTAAAAGACACTTAACAGTTACTTGTTAAGAGAACAAAGGAAAATGAATAAAAATGTTTTCTTTGAAAAATATTTTTAAAAAGCACAGCAAATTTCCCATTCCAAAAACCACCGGGTCAGCTCATTTCCATTAGAGCACCTTAAAGATCAAAACTCTTGTCTATTCTATTTTGGGTTTCCTGTAGCTTGCAAAACCAAGCTACAGAAGTTCTTTGGTAACAACCTACCAAGGGAAAGCTTCCTTCGTACAGATCAGATTGTACA
>NW_021895139.1:0-620 GCF_006229205.1 Suricata suricatta
ATATATATATATACATATATATATATATATATATATATAATTTTACTAACATGGTACTGAAACTCAGAAGTATTTTCCAATCTTCCATCTTTAAAATTCTATGGATGTACTTAGAGACTTTTCTAAGTTGTGATACATATATTCATGATTCTCCTTTGGTCTCTGATTATTCCAGAAATGACTACATTTACATTATTCTAAAGTTCATACTAAGTAATGCCCTTTTTGAAAAACGTGGAATAGCATGGTGATTTATGTTAGTATGTAAGCTTATATTTAAATCATCCCTGTTTTAAACATGAGAAGAAAAGTAAAAAAAATAGATTTCCTTTTGGAAAAACTATGTCTTTGTCCTTGGATAAGTTGATGTTACATCATTTCTTTGCACCTCTCTTGCAATTAAGAGAATTTCATGTATCTGTTGTCTTGCATGTTACTTTGTGTTGGGACCACAGTAAAGTTGGGTGGTGTGTGGCTCACTTCCGTAAGAGGGAAATATGCCGTCAGGACCGTTTTCCTGTGACCACCATCATGTTTCTCTCCAAGTCCATCCCCACTTTTTTAAAACTGCTTCTTGGAGGAATTGATTCATCACAATAATCTGCTGCCGGTTCTCTAAC
>NW_021895140.1:0-620 GCF_006229205.1 Suricata suricatta
ACTACTTGGGATTTTATTTGCAGGAAGCTAGGAGAAGCCCTTGGACTGAGTTTACTCCAATCTGGCCTTAGTAAATGACACCTCACCTGTTTGAGTTGGTCAGGTGAAAATACTTTGGAGTCATCCTTGGCACCCTGAGTCCCACATCCGGCTGTTTCTGTCCAACTGCACCTGCCCTGCCACCATCCATGGACAGTAATGTCCTATCAGTTCTCCCAGGGTGTGCTGCCCTGCACCACTAGGGCTATTCTGCACGCAGCACTCAGAGGAATCCCTTTCGTCCACCAGAGTCCATGATTGCGTTCTCCATCCTCACGCGAGCGGATTTCCCCAGGCCCCCAATCCTGGACTTGGAGGGCAGGTGTCCTGAGCGGGGTGCTCAGCCCTGGGAGCCAGTGTGCAGGCGCAGCCCAGCTGCAGCGCTATCCGGAGGACGCAGTGCAGCGCACAGCCGCTAGATGGCGCTGTGGGTCCGCGCACCGGGCTGGACCCCGGTCAGGGACTCAGCTCGAGGGCCTTGTAGGAAAAGGGACCGAGCTCCCCACCCCCGCCTCCTTCTCCCCCTGGCTCCCTCCCTCCCCTTTAAAGTTTACTTATTCTGAGAGAGAGAGAGAGAGAGA
>NW_021895141.1:0-620 GCF_006229205.1 Suricata suricatta
AACTGTTGCTAAGGCTGATATTAAAGAGATTATTGCCTATGTTATCTTCTAGGACTCTATGGCTTCATGTTTCACATTTAGGTCTTTAGTCCATTTTGCATTTTATTTTGTGTATGGTATAAGAAAGTGGTCCAGTTATTGAAGAGACTGCCTTTTCCCATTGTATAATCTTGCCTCGTTTGTGGTTGATGGAGTATGTGAGCGTGGGTTTCTTTCTTTCTTCCTTTCATTTTTTTTTTTTTTTTGAGAAAGAGAGAGTGTGAATGGAGGAGGGGCAGGGAGAGAGAATGAGAGAAAATCCCAAGCAGGCTCTGCACGGCCAGCACAGAGCCCGACGTGGGGCTCAAACTGACAAACGGTGAGATCATGACCTGAACCAAAACCTAGACTCAGATGCTTAACTAACTGACCAGCCAGGCGCCCCCCCAAATAATTTTCTTACACTCTTTTATACTGTTTTCTTCATCTGCACTACTACATTTTTACCAAATTATTTGCTTTTATGTTTACTATTATTAAAAATATATGGTTTTAAAACACAAGTTATATATATACTATATAATTAGTTATATAGTAAGTATATCTGTAACACTATATAGTGTATATTTCATAGTACATAA
>NW_021895142.1:0-620 GCF_006229205.1 Suricata suricatta
AAAAAAAAGAATGAAAGAAAAGGTTCCTTTCTGGTATTAGCTCTTTTCCCAATAGAGGTCACTCATCTAATTTATTCTCGGAATAAATGCCTTAGAAAAGAAGGCAATCTTTCCTTTGCACCCACAGAATAATCCTAGAAGACATTGTGTTAGATCATCTAGCACACAGAGAAAAATATATAGTGTATTACATTGATGACATTTTGGGGTGATGCGGGGTTTCTGGGGTCCGGAGTTGACAACCGAGAAAGAATTCTTAAGGGTGTCTGATTTTATTAAAGCATGGAGACTAGACCCATGGGCAGAAAGAGGTCCACTGGGGTAGTTGGGTGGGGGCGGGGATGACTCTTTTATGCAGTTCAGGAAGATAAATTCTAGAAGGAATTTCCAGAGAGACATTCACATGTTACAGACTTACTGGAGACCTAGGTATTCTAGTGCTAAGGCTGTTTTTCCCTCTAGCAAAGCATTAACACTGAGACAGTAGGGCATTCCTGGACTTTAGGCTATGATGGGATTGCCTTGTTCTGGTAAGCTGCTGCAGACTCTTCTCCGTTTCCACGTTTGTTTGTTTCTTTGTCCTTTCCTGTTTTGGGGTAGCCTGGAGGGTCCAAGGAGGG
>NW_021895143.1:0-620 GCF_006229205.1 Suricata suricatta
ACAAAATTCATAGTCTTTGCCCTTTAAAAACTTAAAAATATTTCAGGGAAGATAGACAAAGCACACAGTCACAGAAATAGTTATCAACAAATGATATGTGACTGGGCAGCAAAAGTCAATGGTTACAAAACAAATCCTTAAGCTAATTCAGGGGAGAGGATATCAGAGATCAAAGTTCAGAAGCAACTGGCTTGTCAAGCGACAGAGAGGAGTTCACTGTGGAAAAGCACAGCCAAAAGACACGATCCAGGAGAGCTCTCTCGTCCCGAGGGGGATGGGAAAGATGCCACTCCCCTCCCCATCAAGCCCACCAGACCAGAGTGGGAAGAAACGCCTGGACCCCGTGAAAGCCTGACTGAGACGCTGCAGATTCAGACTGTAAAAATCAAGGCTGCCGAAACCTGTAAGCACACGGCGAACACACACGTGGAGGCTTTCTCCCAGCAGAATGCATAGGTCGTAAACAGGAGAGGCCAGAGAGTCCGCCTGCCCACTCATCAGACATGCATCACGCACACTGTGCACTGAGTCCTGGCTGAGAAATCCCAGGTGACGGCCACCGCCTCGGGGGAAACAGACTGAGCAAATACATTTCACACTTTGTGAGGACTGAGAGCGAA
>NW_021895144.1:0-620 GCF_006229205.1 Suricata suricatta
TCCTTAACCTACACAGGACGAGAGATCAGGTTTGCAGCAGACCTATCCACAGAGACATGGCAGGCCTGAAAGGAGTGGCAGGATATATTCAATATGCTGAATCAGAAAAATATGCAGCCAAGAATTCTATATCCAACAAGGCCATCATGCAAAATCAAAAGAGAAATCAAAACTTTCCCAGACAGGCAAAAAGTAAAGGAGTTCGTGACCACTAAATCAGCCTGGCAAGAAATTTATAGGTGAATCTCTAAGGGGAGAGAAGACGATGAAAAGAAAAAAAAAAATGATCCAAGGCAAGAAAGATTATAAAGGACCAGAGTATACCACCAGCAACTCCAACTCTACAAGAAACATAATGGCAAAAACTTCATATCTTTCTGTACACACTCTAAATGTCAATGGGCTAAATTTCCCAATCAAAAGACATAGCATAACAGTATGGAGAAGAAAGCAAGATCCATCTATATGCTGTTTACAAGAGACCCACGTTAGCCCTAAAGCCACCTTCAGAATGAAAAGTAGGGGGTGGAGAACCATCTCTCATGCCAATGGTCACCAAAAGAAAGCTGGAGTAGCCGTACATACATCAGATAATCTAGACTTTAAAATAAAAACTGTAA
>NW_021895145.1:0-620 GCF_006229205.1 Suricata suricatta
AGGTTCTACTTGCTTTTTGTTTTTTATTTTGCATCAGTACTCACAAGTTAGATTGGTTGGTACTTTTAAATTTCCATCTAGACCTTCTTTATTAGAGTTCAGGATTAGAATTCGGTTGGCTTTATTCAGCAAATTCAACTTTTTCATCTTTTGTCCTAGCAGAGTTTAAACAACATTGCAACCATCTTCCTTTAGGTATTCGATAAATTGGAGGCCTGAGTCCAGCTAGTCTTAGGGCCCGTTTTCATGGGACATTTTCCATGAGTCGTGGTGTCACCTCCAATCAGAATGTCAGAATGCTCCTTACCTAATATTCTGACCCCCCGGCCGGAGACGGCCGTCTTTCAGGATCTACAGACAGAAAGAGCAAGGCTCTTTCCTTGGTCTTTCCTTTCCACTTCATCTTCTTCTAGAAGGATCCGCATGCTGTTTGCTTTGGGTCCTTTACAAGTGTTTTGCTGAGCTAGTGAAGGTGAGTGAAATACTCAAGTATTAGCTTTCCTCAGATCACTTTTTTTTCTTGCCTTAATGGTGAATGAGATCCCGGCTGGGAACAGGATTCTTGCGTCGTGCATCTTCTCCAGACTCTGCTCCCATTCCTCTAGTTTCCGCGTGGGAAA
>NW_021895146.1:0-1384 GCF_006229205.1 Suricata suricatta
GTGATAAACTCCTTCAACTTCTGTTTTTCTTAGAAAGTCTTTAGTTTTCCTTTATATTTGAAGGGCAGGGTTTTTTTGATATAGTATTATTGATATTTTTTACGCCTCATCTCTTTGAATATGTTATACCACTTGTCCTGGGCAGCAAGTTTTTGCTGAGAAATATGCTATCTAAATAGAGGGTCACTTGTATGTCACAAGTCACCTTTCTGCTGCTGATATGAAAATTCTCTTTGTTTTTTACTTTTGACAATTTATAATATAATGTGTATCTTCATTTGTACTTCTTTGATTTCTTTCTAATTGGAGCATGTTGGGCTTCCTGAATCTTGGTGTTCATTTACTTCCCCAGATTTATTTCTTCAAATAGACTTTGGGCCCCTTCTCTCTGTCTCCATCTTTTGGGAGAAGTGAACACATTTATTGTTCCTCTGACAGTGTCCTGTGAACCCTACTCTTCCTTCACTCATTGCATTTTCTTTTTGTTCCTCTGAGTGGATAATTTCAAATGATCTATATTTGAGTTCACTGATTCTTTCTTCTGCTTGGTCAAATCTGGTGTTGAACCCTTCTAATAAGTTTTTCAATTCAGTTATATTTAGCTTCAAAATATTTGTTTCTTTTTTTATATTTTGTACCTCTTTTTTGGTATTTTCATTTTCTTCCTCACTTTCCTGAGTTCATTAAGCATCTTTATGACAGTTATTTTGAATTCTTTTTAAGGCAATTCTTACGCTTTACTTTCTTTAGGGTTGGTTTTTTTCAGATTAATTTCATCTTTTGGTTGGGGGTTGTTTCTCTGTTTCTTCAAATTCTTTATAACTTTGTGTTGGGATCAAAGCATTTAAAGAAACTGCCATTTCTCTAGCTCCTTACAGACTGGCTTTCTATGGGGAAAGCTCTTCATCATTTTTGCTAGAGATTCTGGAGACTTCTCAAACCTTTCTTTCTGTGGATGCAATTTCTCTGATTTATGCATTTTAATTACAGATTAAGGGTTTTACCAGTTCCTTTTGTCAGGAGTTTATAATCTCTTGCACCCTCTGGTGTCTGCTTGCAGTATTGCATGTTCTCTGGAATTACTCTTAGCTTCTCCCCGATTTTTGTTCCCAGTGGCTCCCTCTGCTTGTAGAGTATGCTCCCCCACAGCAGTTCTCCAAGTCAGGTGAAACAGAAAACAGTCTCTAGGCAGCTCCCACAAAAGCCTGAAAGTTGGATGCATGCTCTTCTCTTCTCTTTAGTCCTCAAAGCGATAGGCTGCTGAGCTGTTGTATCAGCCTGTTTGTTGTATGTGGACCCTGGGAGCATTAGGAAGCCATCTAGCTCTCTTGTTTTCAGTGGCTGCCAAGCATTGGGTATGCCTCGTCTCATCAGTGCTCTGATA
>NW_021895147.1:0-620 GCF_006229205.1 Suricata suricatta
GCCCCACAGGCCACGGAGTGGGCGTGGGCCCCGTGAGGTCCCCATGAGGCACATCACCCTGAGTAGATGTGCAGTGGAGAAAGGGGACCCCACTTCCTCATGGCACCTGCGAGGCCCAGCACAACTCCTGTGGGCCCCTCCAATCATCTCCTACCACCTCCCATCCAACAGGCCTCCTGGCTCCCCCTGCAGACCCCAAGTTTCCCTGCCTCAGGGCCTTTGCACGTGCCGCCCCTTCTTCCCCAAGACTTGCTGCCTCATGCCCTTCCATTTTCTGCGCAAGTGTCACCTCCTCAGATAGGCTCTGGCCACCTGTTTAAAGAAGCTGGCTGTACCCTAGGTCCTGTCCCTCTTCCTTGCACAGGCTTTGTCTCCATCTGACATCAATTTACTCATTTTATAGCCTTCTATTGTCTTTTGTACCCACAGGAATGGCAAGCATGTAAGCCTGGGAACCCTGTCTGTCTGCTGTTGGATTCCTGCCTGAGAACAGAGTCAGTTCCTGATCTGCATTTGTTGAATCACTGAAGGACCAGGGAGAACAATGGAGTGGAATCTTAAGAATTCTGAAATTGAAATCAGAAACTCCAAGTCAGAAGGGGCCCTTGGAAATCACTTAG
>NW_021895148.1:0-620 GCF_006229205.1 Suricata suricatta
ACATACATACTACAGAGTGATATTTTCCAGTTCCCTACCTCAGGCTTTGCCCCAGCCCCTCCTGGGCTGACTCCTCTATGATCCATTAAGAATTCCAGTTTTCTTAAGAATGAATTTCTTTTACATTCATAGACATTTTGAGACTTGTGTCCGGAAATATTTATTTTTGACTGGCTATCAGAGAGCTTAGATGTAGCTCATCACAAACAGGTGAATAAGCTATCATAATATGACTTCCTTTAGCCTCAACTTTTACTCCATTTTATCACCATCTTTATTTTCTTCTTCTACCTCAATGTTCATTTTGCGCTATAATATTTTGTACATTTAAAAGTCAACCAGAAGAACAAGTGTGTTAAAGATGCATGAATACAAATAGGCTTATGCAGTATTTCTTCTTGTTCTGTTTTTATTGTCTGTTTGTTTGTTTGTTTTGTTTTTCTCTTGGCATTGTGACTATTGCACCAGATATGTAACCTGCTTTTTCAAAAAGCAGAAAATATGGTCAGTACAAAACAAAAGAGCTTCCCAAATACTGATATGCGCCAAAGCCATCTTATTTTTTTCACCTGCTCTAAGAAGTCTGCCCAGGTTTCTGTTAGCAATCTCCCTCACCATAA
>NW_021895149.1:0-620 GCF_006229205.1 Suricata suricatta
TTCTGTCAAGTTATTTTCCAAAACTACTGAAGCAATTTATAGCTCTACCAGCAACATAAACAGACTAGCCCTTTCCCATGCCCTACCGGCATTGCCCTCTTCCAATTCACTGTTGTTAAGATTTTAGAAGGATTCATTGTTTTTACTTTTTTAAAATTTTTTAAATGTTTTTTATTTATTTTTGAGAGAGACAGAGAGAGACAGCGTGAGCAGGAGAGGGTCAGAGAGAGGGAGATACAGAATCTGAAGCAGGCTCTGAGCTAGCTGTCAGCACAGAGCCCAACACGGGGCTCGAACCCACAAACTGTGAAATCATGACAAGCCAAAGCCGGATGCTTAACCGACTGAGCCACCCAGGCGCCCCAAGGATTCATTGTTTTTAAAAAGAACTACTTTTAGTCACAAAGAGAGAGGGACCTAAAGAGCGCGCTGTTCTGAGTCCTTGTCTCTGGCCCAGCTCCACAGATGAGCCACTGTGATAGAGTGTGGTCAGACCTTTGGTCCCCAGGAACCAAGCCCTCACCTCTCTGCCCAGTAGCTTGGCATCCAGGTCCAACAGAACCCTCATCTGTTCCCTCCCACCAGCCTTCACAGACTTTACCTTGACCTTGACTGGGGCC
>NW_021895150.1:0-620 GCF_006229205.1 Suricata suricatta
CAACAACAACAACAACAACAAATCACCAAAACAATTATTTTCAAGACCCAATTCTGTGCTAAGTTCTTGTTAGCACAAAGGATGAAGAAATGAGAAACGCAGCACCTGCCTTCAATTACTTCCCAGACTAGTTGGGCAGGATGAGCCAACACAGTAAGCACGTCACAAGACATGCACACACAAGACGTGGTGTGTGTGGCAGATGCAAACAAGGAAGGCCCAGGGAGCAGTGGAAGGAGCACCTCCAGAAGGGCTTATCTGAGGTAAGCCACACTGAAGGGAAGCAGTGATTAGACCAACAAAAACAGAGAGAAAAGGGACTGGGAATGAAGTTTTTAGAAGGAGAGTGAGATGTCAAATATAATTACTAGAATTTGGGCTTTTGCAGCTGGGTAAATGGTGGTCCTACTTTCCAAAGTGAATAAAAAAGGAGAAGAAACTTTTTTTTTAATAGTTTATTGTCAAATTGGTTTCCATACAACACCCAGTGCTCTTCCCCACAAGTGCCCCCCTCCATCACCACCACCTCTTTCCCCTCCCCCTTCAACCCTCAGTTCATTTTCAGCATTCAATAGTCTCTCAGGTTTTGCGTCCCTCTCTCTCTCCCCAACTCTCTCTCC
>NW_021895151.1:0-620 GCF_006229205.1 Suricata suricatta
GTGGGCTCTGCGTCCAGCCTAATCTGGAGCTTGTCCCCCAGCTGGCTCCTCAGAATGCTCACTTCCTGCAGGAACAGAAGAACCAATACTCTGAGCAAGTAAAGGGCTTTGGACAGAGCAGATGGCACCTGAACTTCTTCCCTGATGAGCAGTATGAGGAGCAATCCCCCACGTCTGCACAATGTGAAAGATCTTGTCCAGGATCCACTGGGAAGAGTCCATTCGGATGCCTTCCTAAAGGCAAACCTTTAGAGACAAGGAACCCCCCACCCCCCGCCTGCCACATCCTACAGAATCAGCCTGACTCCCACACCCAGATCAACCCCTCATCTTGATGCCAACTGAGCCCAGGTTCTAATCCTACTGCCACAGGGTTGGCAGTGCTCCCTTCTCAGCCCAGTGCCCTCCCCCATGAGTCTGCAGCCCCAAGCCCAGACCTGCTCATGGTTGCTCTTGAGGCAGAGCATCTCCTCCTTCAGGGACTCCTGCTGGGCCTCCAGGTCAGCCTTGGCCAGGCTCAGGTCATCTAGGAGTTTATGCATCCCGCACATGTCTGCCTCCACCACCTGGCGTAGGGACAGCTCACTCTCATGCCTTCCAGGACAGGAGATGAAAGGTCA
>NW_021895152.1:0-620 GCF_006229205.1 Suricata suricatta
TAGTACATAGTATAGAATGGTCATACACATTAATCCAAGATTATCTCAAAGCCTTTGTACTAGGGTTATTTTATTCCTTTTCATCCATCAGTTTTCCTTTAAAAAATGTTGAGTAAAAGAGCAGAGTATAGCTTTAAAAGTTTGAGGGTTTTCCTTGATTCCTTGAGTTTCACAAAGAAGAAAATGTATAGGGACAATTTTGAGGAAGATTTTAATACATGTAATAATATATAATCATATGTGTATACAACATGTGCTATACCAGGCTTTAAAATTATGTATCTAAAATCTCAAAGGCTCAAAAATGTTTCATCAGAATTTCTTAAAACATTAAATATAAATCTATAAGCATATATAATATTATATATACATATATATATTCAACTTCATGTAGGTTGAATATATATATTCAACACATATATGTGATATATAATCACATATATATGATATATAATCATATGTATACACAACATGTCCTGTACCAGGCTTTAAAATTATGTATCTAAAATCTCAAAGGCTCAAAAATGTTTTTTCAGAATTCTTAAAACACTAAATATAAATATATAATATATATACATATATATATTCAACTTCATGTAGGTTCAAAAAGAAACATGGGG
>NW_021895153.1:0-620 GCF_006229205.1 Suricata suricatta
GTTACATAGCTTGTCACCCTTGCTTCTGATATTTGCCTTCTTATAACTGAAGCACTTGGCTCAATTACTATGACATATTTAAAACTAAAATGGACTTAGCAATGGCAGAGATATTTTTCTCATGTAATCAAATAAAATATTAATTGGAAAATAAATGTCAGGAAACCTAGAAAATGTAGAAAAGAAAACAAATTATACTGGTTCAGTAGAATTTCTCCATTATGTTCAACTTCACTGAAATGATTGAACTATTCTGTTTTGCAGCAGGGCCAGATGAAACCGAAGACCACTTCTAGCCTACGAGAGACTCTTTCAAACCAAAAGTCACCTGCAGATTAAAAGTGATGGGATGGAGGGGCACCTGGGTGGCTCAGATAGTCAAGTGTCTGACTTCAGCTCATGTCATGATCTCATGGTTCATGAGTTCAAGCCCCACATCAGACTCTGAGCTAACGGCTTGGAGCTTGCTTGGGATTATCTCCCTCTCTCTCTCTCTCTGCCCCTGCCCCCCAAATAAATAAATAAACTTAAAAAAATGAAAGTGAGGGGATGGAGAAACATTTATTACACAAATGGATGCCAAAAGAAAGCTAGGGTAGCAATATTTATATTGGACAAAA
>NW_021895154.1:0-620 GCF_006229205.1 Suricata suricatta
ACATCACAGAGCTCCTCAAAGCGGGGTGAGTGAGAACAGCCATGATGCTGATGCCTGGGGAGTGGCAGCTGACTGAGCATAGGACTGCCTCAGCTGGGGCTTGAGAGCAGAGGGTACGTGGGCAGCATCACAATGGAGCAGGGCCTTCTGAACAAGGGCTTCAGGGTAATACCAAGTGGCAGGCTATCCATGTCACCAAAGCTACCAAACAGTAGCTGTGGCTGCAGATCAAAGGATCATTCATATACTAGGTCTTGAAATATGCATAGGGTGAGCGCTGTGGTCATGCCCCATCCTGGGTGCTGGGCCTATAGAGATGAAAGAGACATTGCTTTAATGCTATGTAGCAGATCACCCAAGACTTCAGTGGCTTAGCAGTTTATTTTGTTCATGAGTCTGCAATGTGGGCAGGGCTCAGTGGGGAGATCTCTGTTCGGTAGTGTCAGCCGAGGCCCTTCAAGATCTGGGGCCTGAATCATTTGAAGGCTCACTCACTCGTCTGTCTGACAGTCAATTTTGGGTGTCAGCTGGCATCTCTCCAGGTGGCCTGCTTGGGCTTCCTCACAGCAAGCTGGGTTCCAGGAACAAACATCCCACAAGAAGAAGGCAGAAGCTGGACC
>NW_021895155.1:0-620 GCF_006229205.1 Suricata suricatta
GGGGTTTTCAACATTACAGATTGGATGCTCTACAAATTACTTGAAAACTTTTACCAGATACCAAGCATAGGTTTTTTAAATTGGCCTTCCAAAATGTTCTTAAATTCTACACCTGGTATCAATAAGTACCATTAACTGAAAATGGTCTAATTTTATTGTGTAACAGACATTTTCTGTATTTAAATTGTTTTCCCCTCCATCATAGAGTTTCTTTCAGTTTTTGCCATCTTCTCTTTTGACAAACTTCACCTTTCCTACCCCAGCTCAGTAACTGTATCTCTTTCACTTCACAAGTTATAAAATAAGTAGAGTAATATTACTTGCTCCCTTTGAGCATTTTCTAGTTGATTTCCACATTCTAGGAGCTCAAATGTGGATATTATTATTAATAAGAAGAATTAAACTATATTTCAGTAGGTCCCTGTTCATATATATAACGGTGAACTCACATAAATTATCATGTGGCTGTAGAAGTTACAAAACAATTTGCAATATACTTGAAATACATCTTCAAAATGTAGATAAAACATCTTTAAGATAATATAAAGGGAAGAATACTTCCAATAATGTAATGAAAAGCTGTTCATGAACGTTATTTTGCTTGCTCTTGGGAAAAAAAA
>NW_021895156.1:0-620 GCF_006229205.1 Suricata suricatta
TTTTTAAAGTTCATTCTGTATATTCTTTGAGGCAGGTGTCCAAATGTACTCTTTTGCATGTGAATATGCTGTTGTCTAATCAATATCTGTTGAAAAAAATACTAGTTATTTCCACATTGGATGGTCTTGAAACTTTGCCAATATTATCAGTGGATCATAAATATATTGGTGTATTTCTGGCTCTCAATTATAACCTATTGTTATATATGGTTATACTTATGTCTGTAACACACTGGATTACTGTACTTTTACAATATATTTTGAAATTGAGAAATGAGTGTTCCAGCTTTGTTCTTCTTATTTCAAGATTGTTTGGCTATGTTCTGTACTCTCATTTCCATCAATTTTAAAGTCAGTTTTTCAATTTCTCTTGGAATTTTGGTAGAAATTGCATTAATTAGTATCTTAATTTCAGGAGTATTTATCAACTTAACAATAATAAATCTTTGAATCAATGATTATAAATGTTTTTTGATTTATATTTTTCTAATTTTTTGAGAAATATTTGATGAATATAACTACATATATTTTAAGTATACACTATAATGTTTTAATATACATATACATTCTGGAGTGATTACCAAGATCAAGATAGCACATTCATCACTTCACATGGTTAA
>NW_021895157.1:0-1384 GCF_006229205.1 Suricata suricatta
CACTGAAGCCCACCAAAAGGAGCTGTTCCCTGAGGACAGTAGGCCCCTGACCTTGGCAGTGGTTCTCCACCCATCGTCTTTGATGAGCCAAGGCCTTAGAAATGGCATTGGAGGACACTTGTTGGGATGAGCACTGGGTGTCACATGTGAGAGATGAAGGGATTGCTGGGCTCCATTCCTGAAGCCATGACAATACCAACTAACTTGAATTTAAATAATAAAGAAAGAAACATGCCAAGGAATCCTTAGGGTTTTGTTTTCAAAAATAAACTGTGTGCACATTCTCTCAAGCTGAAAAAGAATTTTAATTTTAATAAATTCCAATTAATTGTTGAGAGAAATGTTACACCCATTAGAATTTTCATAATAGGAGCTATAGAAAAATTGAATGAGCCACAATGTATAAATATAGAAATAGCACTCTCAGATATTGGTTTGCATTATATAATGGGGTACAGACATTACATTTATTGCCATTACCACTAACTACAGCACCATCTTATTTTTTTAAATTAGAATTTATTTTTGAGGGAGAGAGAGAGTACAAGCAGGGGAGCAACAGGGAGAGAGGGAAACATGGTATCCAAAGCAGGCTTCAAGCTCTGAGCTGTCAGCACAGAGCCGGACACGGGGCTCAAACTCATGAGCCACAAGATCATGACCTGAGCAGAAGTTGGATGCTTAACTGATCCACCCAGATATCCCCACCACCTTATGTGAACTTCCTACATACTTAGGCTCACTTAGTTCTCGTTAAGCATTCAAGAAAGTGTAGACAAGGCAGGTGAGGTCCTAAAGGGTGAAGGGACTGCCCAAGGTTGGAGAGTTTCCATGTGACCAAAATAGGACCTGTATTTAGGTGTCCTCACCCCATTTGTCGTGTTCTTGCTGTGATACTAATGCTTCCTTTGTGAATAAAGTGACGATGAAATCCGTGTGCTTCACGCAGGCAGCTATGCTGAGACAACTCACCGCAACACCGATACCAACCGTTAATAGCCAGGGTGAAGTCTGACATATGAATCGTAACTTTAGTATTAAGGAGAACTTCTGTATTTCACAAGATAGAGATGGGATTGAATCTGGAGACTGTTAAAACTATACATACAGACTGCCTGTGGAGGAGAAAGGAACATTTGTTTAGATCTAACTGAATCTGAGTGACGTTCAGCATCTTAGATCTGCACGGACAAAGCTGTGTTTGGAGGGAGTGCGAATGTTGTGTTCAGATGGGGGTGTGTAGCCGGATGCCAGCCCTTGGGATCACAGCAGTCACAGGTATGGTAATGAATGGCTTCTCCGATGAAGTGGCCCTCCAGTTCTTCCAGGACCCTCCACCCCAGAAAATAGTCAGCATTATTCATCTGCAGAGTAATTGGTCCCC
>NW_021895158.1:0-620 GCF_006229205.1 Suricata suricatta
AAATGTGAGTTGCCTGGGTTTGTACCCAAAAGTCTTTATTAACTCAGTTTTGGACCTTAATGTTATGCTTGAATGAGCTCATTTTGTTTCATCCCAAATATTTGAAAACGAATTCAAAATTACATTTAAAAGTTAAACTCAAGTTCTTGGGGCACCTTGGTGGTTCAGTTAGTTAGGCATCCAACTCTTAATTTTGACTCAGGTCATGATCTCGTGGTTCATGAAATTGATCCCTGTGTCAAGCTCTGTGCTGATAGGGAAGCCTGCTTGGGATTCTCCTCCCCCACCCCCCCACCCCCCGCTCCTCCCCTGCTTGCTGTGCGTGTTCTCTCTCTCTCTCTCTCAAAATAAATAAATCCTAAAAAAATTTTTAGGGGTGCCTGGGTGGCTCAGTTGGTTGAGCATCTAACTTAGGCTCAGGTCATGATCTCACAGTACAATGAGTTCAAGCCCTGCATCTGGCTCTGTGCTGACAGTTCAGAGCCTGGAGCTTGCCTCAGATTCTGTGTCTCCCTCTCTCTTTCCTCTCTTTCTGCTCCTTTCCAGCTTGCATGCTCTCTCTCTCAAAAATAAACATTTAAAAAAGTTTAAACTCAAGTTTTTGAGATACCAATCTTGAG
>NW_021895159.1:0-620 GCF_006229205.1 Suricata suricatta
AATTATAAGCCTTGTCAGATTGACTTGTTTTACTTAGTAATATGCATTTATGTTTCCTCCATGTCTTTTTATGATCTAATAGCTCATTTGTTTTTAGAGTTAGTAAAAGTAGTAGTAGTTAGATTTTATTAGTAATTTATTAGTAATTTTAGAGATAGTAATATTGCACTATCTGGATGCACCACAATTTTATCCTCTCACCTACTGAAGGTGCTCAGTTGCTTCCACGTTTTGACAATTATGAATAAAGCTGCTGTAAACATTCGCATGCAGGTTTTTGTGTGGCCATATGTTTTCAATTCCTGTGGATAATTTTCATTTTGTAAGAAACCACGAAATCATCTTCCAAACTGTCCGTACCATTCTTCATTCCTACCAGGAATGAGTAACAGTTCTTACTGCTCTATATCTTCCGTGCCCTTTGGTGTTGTCGGTGTTCTGGATTTGGCCTTGTTGATTTTACTTCTCTCTGTAATCCATAAATCTTTCTCTTCATGAGCATGCTCACTACTACAGTTTAAAATAACTTTTTCCCCCTCAGGACGACTTCAGGAGTCTATTAACAATTTACCTGCCCCAAGGCACCTGGGGGGCTCAGTCAGTTGAGCATTGACTCTTAG
>NW_021895160.1:0-620 GCF_006229205.1 Suricata suricatta
TAAAAAGCAGATTTCAGGGTGCCTGGGTGGCTCAGTCAGGTGAGCGTCTGTTCTGCTCAGGTCATGATCTCACAGTTCATGAGTTCGAGCCCCACGTCAGGCTGACAGCTCAGAGCCTGGAGCCTGCTTCAGATTCTGTGCCCCTCTTTCTCTCTGCCGCTCCCCTGCTCACACTGTCTCCCTTTCTATTTCTCAAAAATAAATAAATGTTAAAAAGAATTAAACAAAAATAATAAATTTAAAAAAAGACGTCTGGGTCCCATTCTGGATATTAAACCTAAGTGTCTAAGCCAAGAAGCCTGAGCGTTGGTTTTCCGAGATGCACACCCCCCAAGTTCACGATGACCTTAAGAACCAGTGAGGCAACATTAAATCAAGAATTGCTCAAGTCAGCTCTGAGGAAAGGAAGGTGAAATACAGGCAAAATACAGAAGGCACGCATGTTCTGTGAAGGGTCAGGTCCCCTGCTCCCGGAGAAAGAGGGACGTGGGGAGGATGAAGGTCAGGGTGGCACCCGGGGTGGGGAAGCACAGAGCGGATCCCCAGGGGAAGTGTTCCATGAAACAAGCACCTAATGGTTTTCTCTATTCCTCTCCACACCCACCCTCGGCCAGTCCTGT
>NW_021895161.1:0-620 GCF_006229205.1 Suricata suricatta
CATGCACACATGCTTACTGCATGGTTGCTGAATGAAGGCATGTATGCGCTGAGCACCTGTGGGGTGCTTGGGCCTTGAGGAGGTTCCGGGAAGAGGGAGGACCACACTGGGGCAGGATCGTCACAGGCAGCGTTCCCCAGGGAGGCGCAGAGCGGCTTTGTACCAGCGGCGGACTTGTGCGTGCCGTCTGGTTCGGATTACAGGGGACCTGGAGCGTCGGACAGAACAGTTCAACTTCACACAACAAGAAAACAGGCACTCTTACAATGGTTGTTAAGCTTGGAAGAAAAATAAGTTCACTTGTTTCACCTTTTCCAGTTTGAAGTTAAATCTGCTTTTCTCATCTCCTTGCTTCCCCAGCACTTTCCAAAGAATAGAGGAAAGGTTTATAATAAGCTGCTTCAACGAAACTGTTACTATCTCACTAAAGCTTCACTTACTATAAATTTTCGTTCTCAATGGTTAGTCTAAAGGGTAAGATAATATTGCTTTTTTGAGTTCTTATTTTGCTGTTGCATTGGGGTCGTTTCTAAGCCCCATTTCCAGTATTGTGTTGGGGGCAAGAGAAAAAGTCATCAATTTAACTTTATGATTTTCTTGTGATTTGGTTTTTATGATTA
>NW_021895162.1:0-620 GCF_006229205.1 Suricata suricatta
GAGCCCTGTGTCGGGCTCTGTGCTGACAGCTGAGAGCCTGAAGCCTGCTTCGGATACTGTATTTCTTCTCTTTGACCCTCCCCTGTCTCTCTCTGTCTCTTAAAAATAAATAAGAAACATTAATAAAAAATTTTTTTTTAATTTTACCATTCATATTTAAGATTTTCATCTGTCCAGAACTGGATCACATCTACACCATCATAAAAATCCATTTTATTTTTATCCATATGACAAATCTAGCACTCCCACTATAGATGAGTTCCTCCCTGATCTGGGGTCTACTTTTGCCATTTATCTAGGCTCCCTCGGGGTGCTTGGGTGCCTGAGTTGGTTGAGCACCCAACTCTTGATGTTGGCTCAGGTCAGGAGAACAGGGCCACGGGGATTGAACTCATGTCAGGCTCCATGCTGTGTGTGGAGCCAGCTCAAGGATCTCTCTCTCTGCCTCTCTCCCCTACTTGTGCTCTACGATTAAAAAACAAACTCTAGGCTCTCTAGATAAATGCTTCTGAGCTCTCTATTGTACTCCTGTGGTCTACGTGGCCATCCCTGCTCCAATATCACACTGTCTTCACTACTATCTTAAGCCTTGCAGTCTGGGAGAATAAGAACCCTCCCCA
>NW_021895163.1:0-620 GCF_006229205.1 Suricata suricatta
GTAAGGCCAGATACAAACCAGACACATTATAGACTTTTGCTTATAAAATATATAAATAATACAAAGATACCACCCAGATTCACAGCCTACTCTGGATTACTGAAAAGAATAAAATGCTATTCTGTGTTTCTTGAATCCTAGAGTGTGTATCTTTCAAAAATCAGGCACTAGTGACAGTGGACATGGTAGATGTATCTTACAAAGGATTCAGTAATCTAACATATTAGATGGTAAGATTAATTAATTAATCTACCATATTGATTATTCTCTCTTGCACATATAAGTAAGAGTAACCTTCTTTCCATAATGCTGTGATGTTATCCTTGGTTCTTATTATTTTAAAAAAAGCAGTACATATTCTGACTAGAGCTAATGACTTAAATTGCAACACTAGATATTTTAATGTATATAATGATGTATAAGTAGCCAACCTAAGAACACAGGCCATTGAGACAGTCAGAAATTCACAACTAAAGCTCAGGTCCCTTAAATAGTGCAACACTCAGAGCCTCAGTTTTTTTACATATAAAATTTAGATAATGTGCCTAACTCACTATATGTATATATCTCTATCTCTATGAAGTATTTGATATAATAAGTAGTTATTAAAAATCCTTTTT
>NW_021895164.1:0-620 GCF_006229205.1 Suricata suricatta
AGGGACAGATGTTACCAAATCAAATCTCGGCTCATCGAGAATGAACCATCGGCAAGTTTATGCTCCTCCGACCAGTTACACCCAAGGATAAATTAAGCCACGAAGAAATGAAAAGAATCGGGTTAGATAACATGTTTAGAATGGGGGAATGTTTAGACTTTAGGGATCAGCGCCCGGCACAGAGCAGGTGCTCGGTAAACTGAATGAAGTGAATACTATGAAGCTAACACACATTTGGCCGCCGCGAGAATTGTGGGCATGTAGTGAGCCGGAACCTGTCGCTGCTCATCTCTACAGCTAGAGACTCTAGCGTCCTGGGCGCCAGGCGCAGCCCCAGGCGCTCAGAGGATGAACCCCCTCGGACCCACACTTAAAAGCTGGGGCCGCGGCCCCGAGTTTCTCAGAGGCGGATCCCAGGCATCCGCAGGCAGAGAACCAGCAAGGGAGCCGGCCCCCGCGAACCCCCCGGGGCCGTGCTCCAAACATTCCCGAGCCCCCGAGCCCCCTAGCCCCCAGTGTGGAGAAGCGCTCGGAAAGACACCCACGGAGGGGACCCACAGCGCCCCTGCGGGTGCAGCGCCGCTAGTGCCAACGCGACCGCGCAGGCGGGACCGGCTCCC
>NW_021895165.1:0-620 GCF_006229205.1 Suricata suricatta
GCTCAGTCAGTTAAGCATCTGACTCTTGATTTGGGCTCAGGTCATGATCTCATGGTCATGAGATTGAGCCCGTGTCAGGCTCTGTGCTGAAAGTGGAACCTACTTGGGATTCTCTCCCTACCCCTCCCCTACTCATTTTCTCTCTCTCTCTCTCTCTCTCTCTCTCTCTCTCTCTCTCTCTCTCTCTCTCTCTCTCTCTTTCTCTCTCTCTCTCACACACACACACACACACACGAATAAATAAAATTTTAAAAAACTGAAACAGATATGACAGATGACAGATTGAGTATACAAGCACACCAAAAGTTATTATTACTATATTATATATTTTCAAGAAGTCATGGGAAGCATTTACCACATTTAAGTAGAGAGATGGGAGAAATGGGAAAAAATTCAAACAAAACTTCTAGAGAGGAAACAAAGGTTTGATATTTTTCAAAACTTCACTGTATGAGATTAACAGCAGATTAGAAAATTCAGAGGAAAAGGTTAGATAACTTGAAGATCTAAAAATAGAAACAACCCAATAAAACATGTGGTTATTCATCATCTGTAAATCTTAGATTAAATGTCTATTCAATTATTTTGCCCATTTCTTATTTGGACTGATTTTTTATTGA
>NW_021895166.1:0-620 GCF_006229205.1 Suricata suricatta
TAAAGATAATAAAACTGAGACCACAAGCTAAACACACAAAAATCAGTTATATTTCTATATATCACAAATGAAAATTCCAAAAGGACATTAACAATTCCATTCATAATAATGCACACAAAAATTAAATACCTAGGAATAACTTTAACTAAGGAGTTGAAATATCTGTGCACTGAAAACTATACATATCGCTGAAAGAAAACGAAGAAGATATAAACAATGGAAAGATATATCATGGTCATGGACTGGAAGACCACGTCTGTTAAAAAGACAACACTGCCCAAAACAATCTACAGATTCACAAAATCTCTATCAAAACTACAAGAGCTGTTTTTGCAGAAACTGAAAAGCTGATCCTCAAATTCATAAGGAATTACAAGTGGTCCACAATCGTCCAAACAATCCTGAAAAAGAGTAACCACACTGGAGCACTCACATTCCTAATTTCACATTTCAAAACTTGCTACAAAGGTTCAGTAATCAAATTGGTATGGTCCTGGCACAAAGACAAGCATATATAGATGAAAGGAAGAGAACAGTGTCCAGAAATAGACTCCTACTAGGACAGCCAACTGATCTTTAAAAAAGAGGCCAATACATTCAAGAGGCCAAAAATAAGTCTC
>NW_021895167.1:0-620 GCF_006229205.1 Suricata suricatta
TTCTTTACAATTTTTATTCAAAATAGTTGTAGAGGGGTGCCTGGTTGGCTCAGTAGGTTAAGCATTGGACTTTGGCTCAGATTATGATCTTAGGGTTCATGAGTTCGAGCTCTGCTTTGGGTGAGCTCGAGCCCTGCATCTGGTGAGCCCCACTTCTCTCTTATTCCCTCCCTGTCTCTCTCCCTCTCTGACCCTTGTGGGATTCTCTCTCCCTCTCTTTGCCCCTTGTTCACTTGCATCCTCTCTCTCTTTTTCAACCACTCCCCCATCCCAAAATAGTTGTAGAGATCAATGAAATAGTATAGATAGTCCTGAAGTTATAGGAAGCTAATATAAGATTTTAATGTTATTAGAAGTAATCAGTTGCTTTTTAAATAAACAAATTTAGAAGTATAACTGACTATAAAAATCAAATCAGTTAATAAATATACATATTTCAACAAATTAGGAAGCTAAACAGAAAACAAAAGCCTACAAAATTAGGAGGGAGAAGATAGTAATTTTAGCATGTCAGTGAAAAGGTGGAGACTTATTCGGGATAAAAGTGTAGGGGCACCTGGGTGGCTCAGTAGGTTAAACATCTGACTCTGGATTTCAGCTGAGGTCATGATCTCACAGTT
>NW_021895168.1:0-1384 GCF_006229205.1 Suricata suricatta
ATAGAGAGATAAATAATAATCTAAAAATGGATATAGTGCTGGCAAAGAATATATGGAAATTCTCTGTACTATGCTTAACAACTTTTCTATAAAACTAAAATTATTTTTAAATAAAACATTTTTTCTTTCTTTTAAGTGGAAAAAGAATCTAAATTGGCATTTGCCCAAAAAAATATGGCCAAAGACATGAAAAGATGCTCAGCATATTAGCCATCAAGGAATTATAAATCAAAACCACAATAAGATAACACTTCACATGCACTATAATCAGAAAGACAGATAATGACAAATGCTGGTAAGGTGAGGGTATAGAGAAAGTGGACTCCTTATACAAAGCTGGTGGGAATCAACTGCTTTGGAAAACAGTCTGACAGTTCCTCAAAGGGTTAAACACGGAGCTTCTGTACGACTCAGCAATTCTACTCCCAGATATACACCCAAAAGAAATGAAAGCATACATCTGCACAAATACACATTTAACAGCATTATTCATAACAGCCAAAAAGTGGAAACAATCAAACATCAATGAAGGAATAGATGCACAGAATGTGGCATACCCATATAACAGAATACTGTTCAGCAATAAAAAGCAACGAAGTATTAATACATGGCACAAATTCATGGATCTTGTCAACAAAGGCCACATGTACTATGATTTCATTTATAGGCATATCTATAGAGACCAAAGTTAACTAGTAGTTGCCTAGGCCTAGAGGTAGAAAGGGGTATCAGAGAGTGACTGCTAATGAATATGGAGTTTCCTTTTAGGGTGAAGAAAATGTTCTAAAATTGGCTGTGGTGGTAGCTGCACAAAACTGTGAATATACTAAAGACCAATAAGTTGTACACTTGAGATAGTTGAATTGTGTGATATCTGAATTATATGTCAATGAAGCTGTTCAAACCCAACTAAATATTAAAATAATAATAATATAAAGCCTCTATATTTGTTTATTTTTAGTATGTATAATGCAGAATATATTTTTTTATAGTTTATTGTCAAGCTGGTTTCCAGTGTAAAGCCTCTATATTTAAATCAGAATTATATTAGCAAATGAGTAAACAGGAAGAACAATGAACACAAAAGAAACCTAGGATGATAAAGGTGACATCTCGAAATACTGCAGGAAAGCTGGATTTTTTTAACTTAATAAACAGTGCTTGAATAACTGAATTGCCATTTGGAAAAAAAAAAAAATTCTATCTCTACTTCACACTGTACACCAGAAAGGCTCCCAGTGAATCACAGAGGTCAATGTCAAGAACGAAAGCATACTAGTACTAAAAGAAAATCTAGGGGCAACTAGGTAGCTGAATGGGTTGAGGGTCCAACTCTTTTTTTTTAATGTTTTTTATTTATTTTTGAGCGACAGAGAGAGACAGC
>NW_021895169.1:0-620 GCF_006229205.1 Suricata suricatta
AGGACGTAATAAATTATCTGCCTGGAGATAAAAATAAACTCCAGTCAAATTCATGTGCTTAATACCTGAGTAAAGTGGGTAAAGCTATTTGTGTGTTTATACTAACTAAATAATGACTAGGCTTCTACAAGCAGGCATGTTAAAGTCATATGCTGTTTAATCCACCTGCCACCTCATGGGGAAACAGACACATGTGTCAAGGTGGTGTGGCATAGACTGAGGAACAGGAATGAAAGGTCCCTCTGGCCTAAAGAATCTCTTCTGCTGTCTCACAAATTCCCGCCATGGTTTCTTGGGGATTAAAGGTAAATCCTAAACTCCTTACTTTCTTCACTCCCTGAGCTTCACAGGATTGTGAGGATTAACTAAGAAAATTTATGGAAATGTGACCGGCATGTAACAGTCAACCCATAAACATTAGTTCATCTTTCCTTTCTTTCTGAGGCATGTAGCCCCCTCCCCAGGCAGACCTTAGCCCTTGCTGTCTCTCCATCAAGTCAGGTAAATGCCACGCTGTCTTTAAGCCCTGACTATACTGTTTCCTCCACCTGGAATGTTCTTCCCCTTTGTCTGTGTTCATCCAAATCTACTTTGTGTCCAGTAAAGGTTTTCATCGGAAA
>NW_021895170.1:0-620 GCF_006229205.1 Suricata suricatta
AGGTGTAAAACACCCTAACCAAAGCCACATGGCTACAAAATGACAGAGTTGGAACTCAAATCCAAATCTGTAGGAATTCAAAGCCCAAGCGAGATCTGTCCATTATGCCCTCATAGGTGAAAACTATAATTCAGATCAACATTCAGTCCCAGCTGCTTCCCTCTCCTCAGAAATTGTTAGTTTGCCTCAGAGACACACCTGAGTTTTGACAGTTATAGAGCTGACATGAGTCAATCAAAATGTTTATTTAGCACCTATGATCAGACACTGGGTGGAACACTAGGTTACTACTTACATATCCACATGTGCCTGAAAAGATGAATGTAAATCCAATAGGTTCAGATGGTGCTCCGGTTACCGCGATCACATCCCACAGCATTCTGTCTTTGATTCATGCTGTTCCTACTTGCCATTGCTTTTTGTGTTATATCGGCTTTCAAACTACCAACACGGCCATCTTTCTCACTCTTTGTCTTCCCCGGTACAACATCCATTCATTCTTTAATAAGCAAATACTCTTGCATCCCTGTTATGCATTGGGTGCTATTGCAAGCACGTAAGATACATCAGAGGACCATGGGGGATTTCTATCCCCACACAGGGAAACAGAAACCAGAAGC
>NW_021895171.1:0-620 GCF_006229205.1 Suricata suricatta
TACTGCTGCTTAAAGAGTCCATTGTTAATGGTTACAAATTTTTAAGGACTGGCTGGAGGGAGTCACTATTTTTAATTTTCAAGTAACACAGCAGCAAACACCGCTCGAAATATCACTTGAAAGGAAGAAATGTTTCTTCTTTAAGAACACAGTAGAAAGTTAGCACCTGCTAAGTGGGAAAAATTAATCACTGAACTTTTTCTTAATTTTTCTCTCCATGTAGATAGAGTCTAAGCAGATTTCTACTTCTTCCTTCAGCTTCTTGCTTAGAAAGGAAAATAGACACCCAAAGAAACTACAAACTTTTCGGAATGATTTCAGCAGTGGATTCTGGAAGGGCAGCCAGACAAAAGATTCCTCACTGAGTTCTTGGGCTTCAGCGTAGATAACAATCTAACATCCAACACTTTGAAAATTCTGATTCTATGTTCCACCTCCCATTAGAATTCTCAGTGATACCAATTCACAGACCTGGTGTATGGCCCTATAATTTCCATTTTAAACAAGTTCACTGAAATGATTCTGATAAGGTGGTAACAGTCCACACTTCTAGAAAATTGGCCATGATCAAGGTATCTCCATAGATTGCAGGACAAAGAAGCTGTGGTGTAATTAGAAGA
>NW_021895172.1:0-620 GCF_006229205.1 Suricata suricatta
CACACTCCCTCCCTGTCCAGGATTCATGAATCGTGTTGAGGGTGCCGTGGGCTCTTGCTGACGTGCCGCTCGGTGCCCATTCTCTGGCTCCAAACCCTCCCTCCGCGTAGGGTTAGTGTAGAGGACGCCACTTCTGTCTCCAAACCACGTTTTGGTTTTTCTTGGCGTGGAACAAATCACCACGAGGCTTAGTGGCTTATCTCTCATTTTGGTGGGTCAGGGGTCAGGTGCCACTTACCTGGGGGCCCCCCAACTGTCACTCTGCGGCGAGGCTGCAGTCACCACAGGCTCTTTGGGGGCGGGGAGCTCACACCTGAGCCCTTGCTCGTGACTGACAGGCCTCAGTTCCTGGTCACGGGGGCTTCTCCTCATGCCCACAACGCGGCCATGGGTGACCCGCCGCAGAGCTGAGAGCATGGAGAAGGAAGCCACTGTTTGTAACCTAATCTCAGAGGTGACAGCCTGTCACTTCTGTCACATTCTGTTCACTAGAAGTGAGTCACCAGGTCCAACGCATCTTCAGGGACAAGGCTATTCAAGGGGAGGGGGGAGACATCCAGAGGTGAGAAACCACTGTGGGCCTCCCAGGGGGCACCTGCTTCATGAACGAATGGGAACGT
>NW_021895173.1:0-620 GCF_006229205.1 Suricata suricatta
AAAAAAAAAAAAAACACCAAGAAAATCCACACTGATGAGTTTATGTCAAAGAAGCACAGGAGCCCATAGAATAGCAAATAAAATAGTACTGTATTAAAACCGCAAGTATAAAATAAATATCCCTAGGTCCATAATGATATAAATTAATGACATGAATAAATTAATAAATTAAGGAAAACAGACAAGTCTCCCATGCAAAAGAATTTCAAATAACTTACTTAGATGCTCTGCTCTCGAGGAGTATTACTTCCTAATCCCGAAGTGTAAGGTGAACTTAGGAGACTTCCTTCCAAACAGTACAAAATGGAAAGGGAAAAGAGGGGACTATCTTTACAGTAGAGAAACATGGCAAACATTACTTTGGCCAGGCAATCAAGATCAACATCAAAATCATAAGTTATGTTGATAGTAGGCATCCTTAAGATATGATAAAAATGGCATGTTACCTCTGTGATCGATCTTCATCACAAAAACTCATAACCCTAGTCTAATCCTAAGAAAAACATCAGAAAAATTCTGATAAAGGACCATCCTAAAAAATGCCTGACCAGTAGTCCTCTAATCTGTCATGGTCATCAAGAACAAGGAAAGCCTAAGAAACTGTTACACCCAAAAGTAGC
>NW_021895174.1:0-620 GCF_006229205.1 Suricata suricatta
TGTATTAGTCACCTTAGGCTTCCATAAAAAAAAGTACCATAGATTTGCAGCTGGCTTAACCAACAGAGATTTATTTTCTTACATTTGTGGAGGCTAGAAGATGAGATCAGAATTTTCGATGATTGGGTACAGGTGAGAACATTCTTCCTCACATACAGCTACCTTCTCCTTGCGTCTTCATATTACAGAGAGAGAATGTTATTGTATCTTCTTTATTTTTATAATGGCTTTTATTTCAATACTTGCATTTATTCAAATAAATGTACCCCAACTTTTTTACCTGAGCCAAACCTAAATATCTCACAAAGTCCCCATCTCCAAATATCATTACTCTAGAGGTGGAGACTTCAATATATGAATTCTTCAGGGACACATTTTAGTCCATTGCACTCACCTTCCTCACATATGAAATACAGATATTAATAGAAAATTTTCTTTAGAGGGCTGTTGTGAAATGAAAATGAGGTAACAGGTATAAGGGAGTCAAAAGAGATGTTAGCACATGGTCAGTGTTATATGACTGTTAGCTGATATTGTTATCATCCCCAGGTCACTATGACTTATAAAAAGATATCAACAAAATGTGTAATGCAGCACAAGCAACTCAAACCTCGTAGTTA
>NW_021895175.1:0-620 GCF_006229205.1 Suricata suricatta
AAAAAATTAAACAAAAGACTCCTGATGCAACATAAGTTATTACTTTATAGCACCCAAAGCTTCTACAAATTTATATTCCCCTTTAGTACTTGTGGGGGAGACCCATCTTATTCCACCCTTACCATCATGAAGCATTAGCCTTGTTAGTAAACTTTTCTCCGTATGACAGTGGGAAAATGATGTGTTACTGTGGTTTCAATTTGCATTTATTTGATAAGTAGTGAGGTTGAGCCTTTTAAAAAATGTTTATTGGCCACGTGTATGTCTTCTATGAATTATCTACTCATGAGGTTTGTCCTTTTACTACAAGGGTGTGGCATTTTGCTTTAAAACATCTCTTTTGTTTCAGTTTCTTCATCAGGCAGCCAGGACTAATAATATTTGCCCCTCATTTTGAGCTTCTGCAAAGAAACAAGCAAACAACAACAACAACAACAACAAAATAGGACCTAGCAAATGTTCTGCACTGTGAATTCTATCCAGAAGACTAGAGATTAGATACTTAAATTATTTGAGAGGAAGTGCTGCTGGTCTCAGGGGGTAGGTTTAATTCAGGGAATAGAGCCACACGCAGATTGGGAATCATGACTCTTTAAACCATCTGTAGCCAATGTGCATAA
>NW_021895176.1:0-620 GCF_006229205.1 Suricata suricatta
GAGGTATGGGAGTAACAGAAATGACTTGGGCTCTGGCCACAACAAGCAATTGTTTGAAATCCAGTCCTGTAATTCATGATGTGGCTCAGAGATGGGTTAGTAACAACTAGAGCTTCCTGGCAGCTTTTTATTTAATTCTTGATAATAGGTGACAGGTTCAGGTGATTCTAACTGGTAAACTAATGCATGCACCCTTAGCATGTAAATGTAACAAAATTTAAAAATGAACAGTTTAAAAAAAATCATTATGCATATGTATATATATATATAAAATTTAGAGACCACACAAAATAAATATAAAATCTCTAAATTTTATCTGGGGGTGAGAGTGAAGATCTGCTCCTGCTACCCTAGTTATTACTCTGGGAGAAAGGTCACAAACTAGCAAACTTGATGCCTGGGTTTAATGCCAGGCCTGCCTCTTATTAACTCTTGCCGCCATGTTCCTTAACCCCCTTTAGGCCTTAGTCTCCTCATCTGTAAAATGGGCCTGACTGCCCCTGTCTGGCTGATTCGGCTTGTTAGGGACAAAAGTACATGCGAAGGCACTTTGAAACCTGCCACGAGTCATCAGCCCCTGGGCGAAAGCCACTGCTTGAAGTTGGAGAGCAGGAGGCAGG
>NW_021895177.1:0-620 GCF_006229205.1 Suricata suricatta
AATGTAAAATATATGAAATCTCTGCAAGCCATAGACTACAGTCATCAATGACTCTATACTCTTCTACGTGGCTCCATTTTGCTACAAACTCTGTCTCTGGAGAACTTGATCAATAAATATGCTACAGTGTTCATATGTTCATAGTTAAACTATGAACCAGAGTTTTTCATCTGGTGCATCATATCATTTCATGAAAAGCCTCCAACTCCTTTTCCACCCAAATCTTCTGATGATGGTAACGACCCTCTGGCCTCAGTTCTATAAAATGCCATCTACCTCTTTAAAGTTTCCAACAAGCGAATTTTACTGTTTTCAGTAAGTGATAAACACTTCTGCTTGATACGGCACTTATTTATTTATTAGGGATGTAATATATCTGCTTTTAAATAATTTTGATGTTCTATTAGTCTTGTTACTGCTTTTGCTAGTGGTATTGTCACAATAAGTTTTGGTGGGTCTTTTTCTAATCTAATCTTTCCCAAGACTCCGTTTTTGATGCAAGGTTTTATACAATATAAGATGTTTCAGAAAAGTATATGTAACATAGCAGAATGTATGAATAGCATTTGTGTATCAGCTATAGGTAAGTATAAGAAACCACCACGGAAAGTATCTGAAGC
>NW_021895178.1:0-620 GCF_006229205.1 Suricata suricatta
GGATGAGGGGCACATGCGAGGCTCAGTCAGTTAAGAGTCCTACTTCAGCTCAGGTTATGGTCTCACAGTTCATGGGTTCGAGCCCCGTGTCCATCTCAGTGCTGACAGCTAGCTCAAAGCCCAGAGCCTGTCTTTAGATTCTATATCTCCCTCTTTCTCTGACCCTCCCCTGATCTCTCTCTCTCTCTCTCTCTCTCTCTCTCAAAAATAAGTAAAACATAAAAAAATTTTAAATAAAAAAAAAGATATAGGGAATGATATGGGGAAGGAAGGCTTGGTAAGCCATGACCATGAATGTTTGAATTTATTCTAAATTACATGGGAAGTCATCAGAAGGATTTGAATAGGGTCCATAACTTATGGTCCCTAAACACAGCTCTGATCACATTTCTCCTATATTAATTTTTTTATTTGCTTATTATTTCCTTCAAAATAAATTCCAGATGCCTTTGCTTGACCTTTAAATTCCTCTATGATCTAGACTTATGCTTTCCTCCCCATCACTTTCTCATATCCCTGCTCTTTTCTCAAGCCAAATTTTTTTTTAATTTAAAAATTTTATTTATTTATTTTTTTTACTTTATAAAGTTTCATATTTTTAACATATGCAATTATTTTCC
>NW_021895179.1:0-1384 GCF_006229205.1 Suricata suricatta
CGAAACTTCCATAGGTGCTTTGTTCTGAAGGGTAACGACCAAGATTGACAGCTAGGATCTTAGATATTTGAAAATCTAACCCTGGATAAAATCTGAATAACGGATAGCCGTATATGTTATGTACTTATAACAAAAGCAGACAACATATATACCTATATATAACATACATATCGCAACAATTTTCAGTGAATTCATGTCATAGGCCTGCATTGAGGACATCTTAAGAAAACATCCTATGAAATTCATTACCATATTTACAGTGGAGATGTTAAATTATCCTTTGGATGAAGATAAATTAGAGGAAGATGGTCAAAAGGTACAAACTTGCAGTTATAATATAAATAGGTACTAGGGATGTAACGTACAACATGATGATTACAGCGAACAGTATGACAGAGACGTTTTAAGTGCGTAAATCCTAAAAGCTCTCAGCACAAGGTGAATTTTTTTTTTTTTGCTTGCTTTTTTCCTTCTATCTGTATGAGAAGATGGATGTTAACTAAACTTATCATGGTAATCATTTCAGAATATACTTAAAACAAAACCATCATGCTGTATGCCCTAAACATATCCAGTGATATATGGCAATTACTTCTCAATAAAGCTGGAAAAAAAGTTACCCATTAAATTATTGTTACATTTTTAATGAGAATTTACAGGCAGATTTCTGAGGTCTCAGGACTAGTTGTGCTTTCAAAGAGAAATTATTTTTGTGTTTTTAAATATAACACCACCAATCATGTAATTAATCACTCATCTCTTCCCCTGTACTCTGGCTGCTACGAAGTTTAGATCCCAATTTATGGCCAAGGGCTAGTCTATATACAGGGTTACCTGACACACATTTTGTGGACTAACTTCACTCCTTTCTTTACTTTATCTTTTAATTCTCATTTTTCTTTTTCCTTTCTTTCAATTTTATACAATATTGTATCTCAACATGGTGCTCTGTATATTACCTTAAAACTTTCTGGAATAAGTTGTGAGAACTTATTTTAGTGTACAACTTAAAAACCAAATTAAATCGTTTTTACTTTAGTCTTAGAATCTCAGAGCTAAACATACCTGGCTGTGTAGCTCTCTGTATATGTTTTTCTTTTGTTTGTAAGTACACCTGAGGCAGGATTTCGTGCCAAACTAGGTGGTGTGGAATTTCGAGGTTTGATGTTAGTTCTAAAAGAGAGAAAGAGATGACATAGTGAGAAGCTATAAAACAGCAAGGATTTATTTCTCATATTGTTTATTTGCATGATTAGAAAAATAAACTGAAGTTGCAGAGATGAGAATTCAAAAGATTAAAATCCAAGTAATTATTTAAAATCTGAAAACAATAGTTAAAGCTAAGGATAATCCAAAGCACTTTGCATTTTACTAACATTATCCC
>NW_021895180.1:0-620 GCF_006229205.1 Suricata suricatta
ATCGAGAGAGAGAGAACATGCAAGCAGGGGAGAGGCAGAGAGAGGAGGAGAGAGATCCCAAGCAGGCTCCGCACTGTCAGTACAGACCCTGATACTGGGCTCCATCCCACAAACCATGATATCACGACCTGAGCTGATATCTAGAGTCAAACACTTAACTGACTTAGCCACCCAGATGCCCCTATAATTTATAATTTTATCATGGCTTTTTTTTGTTGTGGCTTTACATAGAAAAAAATCCCTGAATAAAGAAAGAATTGTGAACTATGCATATATATTAGCTAGCATCTAAACAAATCCAAGATATTAGATGCAAGATAGAACCCAGGTTTAAAAAAGACAAAATTTTAATTGTGATACCCTGCAGTACAGTATTGTGACTCTGTCCTCACATAACACTTGTGCAGCTCTGTGCCTTAGCAGGCAGTAAAGTCATCTTTGTATCTATGCCTTTCCCCCGCTTCACAGGCAAGCCTATGATGGACAAATCCACCTTTCCTTTTTATTATCGAAAGACTCCCAGTTCCCATGATAATTCCCATCATATAGGAGGTATTTTTGAACTGAACTGACATTAAGAAGTATAATGGAGGGGTGCCTGGGTGGCTCAGTAGGTTAAG
>NW_021895181.1:0-620 GCF_006229205.1 Suricata suricatta
TGCCTTCACTACCCAAGAGCAGTTATTATTACTGCTTGTGGCAAAGAGAAGGAAGGGAGGGAAGCCTGCAGGGAGGGAAGGTGTTCTACAAATGCCAGCCTGCTGTGGAACTCCTCTGTTCCCCAGACCCTCTGAACAACTCAGTTCTCGTCATGTCCTCTTTGCTCTCAGAAACTATTTGCTTTCAGAATTTCCAAGTGGAACGGGCACCAAACTAATAGACCACTTATGTTTTCTTTGAAAAAAGTAGCAATTATATTGGCAGTTTAGTAACATATCCAGCATACTCATGCAAGTAGAGCCCACAGCTCCCACCATAATGGAGTTTAAGGGTGATGTCTACTGTGCAAAAGTCCAGGCACCTCCCAGAAGTGCCCACAGCCCAAAAGTGCCATGTAGAAGGCAGGATGGGATGAGAAACCCTTTCCACCAGATTGAGGGAAGATGTCACAAGGACACTGACATTTGAACATGGTCTTGCAGGATCAGTAAGAATTGGTCCGTAGAGAAAGGAGAAAGGGTGTGCCAAGTAGAAGGAAGTTCAAAGAGCACACAGTGGTGAGAGGGGACCAGGAGAAGTTCTGAGGCTTGGACAGAAGGCTAGAAAGATGGGCTGGGGC
>NW_021895182.1:0-620 GCF_006229205.1 Suricata suricatta
TGCAGTATGGTTAAACTCCAGGCCTTTTAAAGTTGGTTTTATTATTTTTGAGAGGGGGAGGGGCAGAGAGGGAGGGAGATAGAGGATCTGAAGCGGGCTCCGTGCTGATGGCAGAGAGCCTGACGGGGGGCGGGGCTTAAACTCATTAACTGCCAGATCAGGACCTGAGCCAAAGTCGCACCTTAAACCGACTGAGCCGCCCAAGAGCCCCAGTTTTCACCATTTTGTACGTGCACTTGATTTTTGTTTTGTGTTGACGTCTAGTTCTATGGGATTTTATTACATGTATCAGTTTGTGTAACTAGTGCCACATGCAGGGTGCAGAACAGACACCTGACACCGTTTCTTTAAAGTCTTTTCATGTGACTTGGTGACTCCTGTCTGCCAAACTGTTTTTGGCCTGGCTAGACCCATGGCAAGAAAGTAGGAAGTTTCCAGTTCATTCCATCCCTCTCTCCTAATTTCATTCGCTGCACCCCCGGTCTGTTGCTTCCTGTGAGGGGCCCTGAACCTTTCCTGCTGTTGGACCCTGACTCTAAATGCCGTTCACCTCGTTCACCTGTGTGCCTCCTCCGTCCCGGGTCAAAGCTCCATCTCTGCCCTCCCTCCCCATCCAGAGA
>NW_021895183.1:0-620 GCF_006229205.1 Suricata suricatta
ACACACACACATATATATAATTATATATCATATAAATGATTTTTATAATGAGGATGCACTTCTAGATAATCATAAGTACAACTGTGTTACTTTCCTAAGGCTACAGAAACAAACTTCTACATAATGACTGGCATAGGATAGAAGTGTATTGTCTCACACTTCTGGGGCTCCAAGTCTGGAGTCAAGTGTTGACCTGGCCAAGATCCTTCTGGAACTCCCTGAGGAAGGAAGGCTCCTTCCTGTCCCTTCCAGCAGCCCATACACCAGGCGTCCCTTGACGGCTCGTGGCCGTGTCACTCAGTGCCACACGCCTTCTCCATCTGTCCATTCACAGTCTTCCTATGGTTCATGCCTGAGTCCACATTCCTCTCTTAATAAGGATTTCAGGGCTACTGAGTTATGGCGCCCCTAGTGATCCCATGTGTAACTTGATTATCTTTGTAAAAATCCTGTTCTGGAAAAGGTCACGTCCTCTGATGCCGGCGGTTAGGAGTCCAGCAAATTAATTGCTTTTTGGTGGGACACAACTGAACTCAAAGAGCAATGATTCTTAATTCTGAAAACAGGAAAGCAAAGTTAATTTACACCTCTTTTGTCTTAGACATCTCTGCAAGTGAAAA
>NW_021895184.1:0-620 GCF_006229205.1 Suricata suricatta
GCTGTGAAAGACTGAGACAGTCCGTGGAAAATGCTCTGCCCACTGACATGTAGTATGAACTTAATAATTATGAACTGTTAATATTGCTTTTAAAGAGATCTACGTCGAAATTTTAGGAGAAACTACAGAACTCACTTGGAAGAGGGGACAATGAATTCATGACTAGCTTGACACATATTGTTTTCTGCCCTTAAATAACGGGAGCTGAAGTATGTGAACATTAATTAGAGACAATTCCAGAGCTGTCAACTTGAAACTCACAAATCCAGATTCTAAGGGAAAAAATATTCACAAAGTATTATCCAGTAACTTCTAGCAGGGGAAGTAACGTGTAACTGCGATATTCCAAAATAAGGGAGAAATAAACACAGTCAACTCTGGATGAAATGCATGTGGTTTTAGATTCTTTCATAAATTGCTTAGTCAGAAGCTAAAGACATTAAAAGAGCGGGAGTTCCAGGCTGGGAGAGACCTTTAAAGGAGTCACTGAGTAGGGGCGCCTGGTGGCTCAGTCGGTTGAGCATCCGACTTCGGCTCAGGTCATGATCTCACAGTTCGTGGGTTCGAGCCCCACATCAGACTCTGTACTGACAGCTAGCTCAGAGCCTGGAGCCTGCTTC
>NW_021895185.1:0-620 GCF_006229205.1 Suricata suricatta
TTTTTTTCTAATGTTTTATTTATTTTTGAGAAAGAGCAAAAGACAGAATGAGCAAGGGAGGGTCAGAGAGAGAGGGAGACATAGAATCCAAAGACAGGCTCCGGGCTCTGAGCTAGCTGTTAGGTACAGAGCCCAATGTGGAGCTCAAACCCACAAACTGTGAGATCATGGCCTGAGCCGAAGTCAGACGTTTAACCAACTGAGCCACTCAGGCACCCCCAACATTGCATTTTAGAAGAATACTCATTTGGCCATGATGTAGCACTTTTTAATATATTGCTGGATTCTTTTGTTGAGGATTCTTGTCTCTATCTTCTGGAGGATAGTAGTTTATAATATTCCTTTATTTTAATAATTTAATCACCTTTTGATATCACATAGTAGTATAAAATGAGCTGAGAAGTTTTCCCTCCTATTTACTGAGAGCTTATGTAATATTAGTAATATTTATTCATTAAATATGATAAAATTTACAAGTGATGCTATCTGGTCAGTTTTCTTTGTGGGAATGTTTGATTATGAATTCCACTTCTTTAATAAATAAAGCGCTATTCATATTTTCCATTTCTTCCTGATTTATTTTTAAGAAAGGTGTGCCTTTTATCCCATTTCAATTATTA
>NW_021895186.1:0-620 GCF_006229205.1 Suricata suricatta
ATTTTTTATTAACATCACATAATAAAGTAATTGTGATACTTTTAATTAAATTCTCAGAGCGGTGACCATATACTAATATGATTTTTCTTTCCTCTATACCTCTGAAAATTGTGGCTTATCTAATCCCCTCATTCAAGATGTCACAGAATCAAGTATTTAGAAATACAGATAATTGTCCATCATGGTTGGAGTTGAGAAACGTGGTTCATTCTTTCAAGGTGCTAGGACAGTTTGGGAAAGGGACATGAAGAAATACGTTTCCAATATGGAATCATTTCTATAGGATGCAGTTCTTACCCCGTGATTTGGAATTTTAGTTAGTGACTCAGAAATATATTAGATTAAAAGTAAGAACTCAGGAGGAAAATGTCTTTAAAACTCTTATACATCACATTTTTCACATCCTCTTGATAGAGGTTTCCAGTAATTTACACATTAACCATTTACAGAGTATTTCTGAACACCCTTTCCGTTTCTCATGAGATTCCTACCCAGTCTGCTACTGAAGAATGGAGCAGATTAGTTTCTGCACAACAACTTCCACACACTGAAGAACTCTTCTGAAACAGCATTGTGAAAACCTCCACGCCTTTGGACCAACCCCCTAAATTTTCTCCAAA
>NW_021895187.1:0-620 GCF_006229205.1 Suricata suricatta
ATTTCATTTGCATTTCCCCAATGGCTAATGATACTGAGCATTCTTTCACTTTCTGGCCACGTGTTTATCTCCCTTGGCAATGTCTATTCTCTTCAAGTTGTCTGCCCTTTTCTAAATTAGGTTGCATTTCCGTTATTGAGTCGTAAGAATTCTTTATATATTCTAGAAGCTACAAGTCCCTTATTAGACATATGACTTTCAAATACTTTCTCCTGTTCATTGGGTTGTGTTTTCATCTTCCTGACAGTGTTCTTTGAAGCACAGAAGTTTTTAATTTTGATGAAGTCCCATCACTATCACTTTTTTGTTGCTTGTGTGTTTGGGTATTCTTTTTTTAGGTAAAGGAAATAAAGTCCCATTTGCTGTCCTTTTCTTCGCTCCATGGCACTACCTATCATGAATTTCCCTTTCTCCTTTTTTTAATGATTCAGTCATTTGATTTAATACTGTGAACCACCCCTACCATTCTTAAGAGTAAGTACTGACCTGTGCTTAGCAGAGGCAAAGAGCAGTAGAATGTGAACCCCACTCACCGGCAGCAGGTAACAATCAGCGCGATGCCCAGAATCAGGAGAAGCCCGCCTCCTGCCGCTGCGATCACCACGGTGACCAGCTGATAG
>NW_021895188.1:0-620 GCF_006229205.1 Suricata suricatta
AAAAAAATGATGTCTATCCATGAGGACAAGACAGAGGTATTAGTGACAGATGTACACCAATGACAATTCCCCAATAGATGGGGGTGAAATTGTCCCTATGGGGATTTTCACCTCACAGGGCCCATCAGTAGTGAGTGCTTACCTCTAGGTATGAAGCCCAGAGACATTGGGGGTCTTCTCAGAGTCAGACCTCCACTCTGGAGCCTCCCTCTGCCTCACACCCACAGTCAGATGTGGTGGACAGGATGTCTAAAGGGCCATCCACTGCCCCCATCCAAGGGCCATTGGAGAAGGTGGGAAACCTGGGGAAGGAAGAGATTCTGGGTGCTACTGTGTGGAGGATTCCCCTAAAAAAGGATACAGTTGCAAGTGGCTAGTGTCTGGAAGGTGTCACAGGCTGCATGTAAAACTCAATTAGGAAAGTAGAGTCGGGGTGAGGTTTTTCCAGCATTTGCAAACTTCCTGTAATATTATTTTGAAATTAAACATTCACAGAGAGGTTACCCTTGATCCCAAAAGGAATGATAGAAGTGATTGTTGTTTGCAAGACAGAGGTTTTCTACAGGGAAGGACAGGAAGGGAGCATACATTTCTTGAGTGCCACCTGCTCCATTTAACCT
>NW_021895189.1:0-620 GCF_006229205.1 Suricata suricatta
AAAAAAAAAGAAGACTAGGCAGAGGGACCCCTAGACTTGAGCACAGTAGACTTCAGAAATGTCAGAAAAAGCAGTAGATGTGATTCCATAGCATCCAATTCTAGCAGGAAAGAGGGTACAGTAATGTTAGGGAGGTCTTAGAAAGTAACTCCAAAGAACAAAGCTGTAGGTATCCTGCTTTCTGATTTCAGATTATAATACTGCCAAAAAAGTACATTATACTACAAACTACAGTCATCAAAGCAGTATGGTACTAGCATTAAAAACAGACACATACATCAGTGGAAGAGAACAGAGAACCAGAAATAAACCCCCACATGTACAGTCAATTAATTTATGACAAAGAAGACAAGAATATACAATAGGGAATGGACAGTCTCTCCAATAAATGGTGTAGGGAAGACTGGACATTCATGCAAAACAATGAAACTGGACCACTGTCTTACACCATACCCCAAAATTAACTCAAAATGGATTAAAGACTTGAATGTAAGATCCCAAACCATAAAACTCCTACAAGAACATGTAGTGGTAAGCTTCTTGACATTTGTCTTCATGATGTTTTTTTGGATCTGACTCTAAAGACAATGAAAACAGAAGCAAAAATAAACAAATGGGAT
>NW_021895190.1:0-1384 GCF_006229205.1 Suricata suricatta
AATATTTTTTAATGTTTTAATTTATTTTTGATACAGAGAGAGACAGAGCATGAGAGGGGGAGGGTCAGAGAGAGAGGGAGACACAGAACTGGAAGCAGGCTCCAGGCTCTGAGCTGTCAGCACAGAGCCCGACGCGGGGCTCGAACCCACGAACGTGAGATCTGACCTGAGCCAAAGTTGGAGGCTTAACCGACTGAGCCACCCAGGCGCCCCAAGAAGAAAGTCTGACTTAGTATTCTTAAAGCCTGATTCTAAAGAACTAGTGCTGTACAAATTTTGAGAGGGAAATATTAAAATATTTTGATGATTAAAAGCACTACACATATGACAAAATAAGTATAATGGGAAAGCTTTTGAAGAATGTTTTCCAATATAGTTTTATAAAGTTATAAATTTAAAGATTTAGAATATGAATTACTGAATGTCTTTTCAGGCTTTACCAGGTAATCTTAAAATCCCTAAGTAAATATAAAGAAAGAGGACTAAATTAAAAGTTATGTAGTAAGAGCATTGCTTGGAGTTGAGTGTCTAGGGTAGGACATCAAGTTTTAATGCAGGTTTAGCATGCTCCTCAATCAAAGTGGCAAGAGACTTAATGGAAACATCCTGCAAGAAAGTGCCCTCTGTGAATCAGGCGATATCACTGGGGCTTGATTACTGGGGGTGATGCCCACGGGAAGAGAAGCGTGGGAGTCAGACTTCCCATTAATGGTATCGCAGGTGGTTTGGGATGGCTCATGCACTGAATTGGTCCTGCTAATCCAAACGGTAACTGGTGCTCTTCCCATTTCAAATGGGGTTATCAAATGGTAAATTTGTTTAAAGACTGAACATGATATAGAGCAATGGCTTGCTGTATATGTTATTTGCTTTGTTATATTGGTCATGCCATGAATAATATCGTTGTGTTTCCTGTCTCAGGTTAAAGGCACTGTGACTGCCTTCCCTGGATTTGATGAGCGGGCTGATGCAGAGACTCTTCGGAAGGCCATGAAAGGACTGGGTAAATTCAAACTTTCTTTTGTTCTTAAAAACATGGCATTTGTTTTTCCAAACAAAAAGTCACTGATTTACAATAAGATTAATTTCAGAGTATTTTCATCTGACATGTATAGAAAGAGAAAAGATATGTGAAAGTAACAAAATAGTATGACTGATATCCAATATATTCAGCCTCTAGAACTGAACAGAAAGTTAAATTCAGCCCCTTTGTGTTTTTTTAACTTTTCAGCTGGAAGGCAGCTGATTGAGTAGATAAGCAGAGTGGTCAGCTCTGCAGGTCTTTGTTCCCTTTGCCCAATCAGCTGTCTGGAGCTGCAGGCTTCTTACATTCAACTGCTTTCCCCAGACTCCTTTCTAGCCATGTATGGTAAACCTCTCATCT
>NW_021895191.1:0-620 GCF_006229205.1 Suricata suricatta
GTGAGGTAGTAAGGTGGGAGAGGTCTGTGCAAATGGGGAAAACAAACTTCATAATTTGGTAGAGACAAAACCCTGGGTAGTAGAATCATAGGGAAGTGGTTTCCAGGGTAAGAAGGAAAGAAGGGCCAGTGGGGGACTCCCCTTGGGGGTTGCATGGTTTTCTGTAGAAGGCATTGAGGGTTTGAACTAAAGATCCCATTCTAGGTCCTGAGGAAAGCTCCTCAGGGAAGAGACTCACGTGATGAGTTGAGTGATGGTCTGGGAGCTCCTGTGGGGCAAGGTGACAGCAGTGCTTCCTGTCTTTTTTAGTGGTAAGTGCTTCTTTCTTTTCCAAGGGTGGCTGTTAATGGAGATAATGCACAAGGGATGGCTTGAACAATGTCAAAGTAAGTAAGGTGGCTGGCAGAATTGAGAGTCGGGGACTTTGTTTCAGAGTCCTAGCCAAGGAAATCCAAGACCCGGGTCCTCTAGATTCTTGCCCTGTGACCTTGGACAAGTGTCTTCTGCTCCATGGCCTTTGTTCTGGTATAATGCAGGAGCCAAAAGAAGGGCCTCATATTGGTCACTGGGGCAGTATAGTGATGTGTGCCTCCAGAAAGGCCAGGTGTCTTGTGCCTCTT
>NW_021895192.1:0-620 GCF_006229205.1 Suricata suricatta
TAATTATAGAACATTGCAAAATACAAAATTAAGATACAAGAGTCAATTTGTTTCCAATATGCTGATAATGAACAAGTGGAATTTGAAATTAAGGACAAAAAACCATTTACATTTGCAAAACCAAAAATAAAATGCTTAAGTGTAAACTTAACAAAATACTTTTAAGATCTTAACAAAAAAATTATAAAACTCTATTAAATAAAATCAAAGAAAAACTAAATAAATGGAGAATGATTCCATATCCATGGACAGGAGGACTCAATAAAATCAATGTGTTGGGGCACCTGGGTGGCTCAGTTGGTTAAGTGTCTGACTTCAGTCGAGGTTATGGTCTCATGATTTGTGAGTTCAAGCCCCATGTCTGGCTCTGGGCTCATGGCTCAGAGCCTGGAGCCTGCTTCCGAATCCGTGTCTCCCTCTCTCTCTCTGCCCCTCCCCTGCTCATGTTATTTCTCTCTCTCAAAAATAAACAAACACTAAATAAACACTGAAGGATGTCAATTCTCTCCAACTTGATCTATACATTCAATATAATTTTATCAAAATCCCAGCAAGTTATTTTAGAGGTAGTGACAAAATGATTCTAAAGCTTATATGCAAAGGCAAAAGTCCAAAAATAA
>NW_021895193.1:0-620 GCF_006229205.1 Suricata suricatta
CCCCGTGTGGCCAAGACTTCACATCAGCAGCAATAGCCCATCCGTGGGGATTAGGAGCCACTCTTACCAAGGGAAAGGGGACAGAGGGTACCTGTCACATCGCCATTCCAGTTGCCAGCCAGCGTCCTGCCAAGTGCGTGTTGGCCTCGGAAGACGAGAGCAGCTTCTGGACCCTCAGCCGGACATGAGCGCCTGCTGCCGTCTGCCCTCGCCAGAGTGAGCGAGGGCTGATTGTCTGGCGAAGGTGGGAAACGGATCAGAGCACGCTCACCTGCCTGTGGATAAAACAACACTGTGCACGTAGATCTCTGCCCCAGGCTGGGCTGACCCTCCCACCTCTGCCGCCACCTCCTCCAGGGAGACCTCCGTCATCGGAGCACCCTGCTGACATCCCACGAACCACTGACCGGGTGGCATCATGCTAATAAGTCATTTAGCCAGGCTGGAGACAGACGTGTTCCACGGGGGGAGGTCTGGTCTACACACACTCGGAGTCCCGCTGCGTCAGTAAGATATTTAGATGTCAGTGGTTGGGGCCAGGCTGGAACACATTATTAAAATTAAGGGAGAAAGTATCAGATTGCACACTTCTCCAAAGAAGGTACAACACTGCCTATGAC
>NW_021895194.1:0-620 GCF_006229205.1 Suricata suricatta
AAAAAAAGATGCCAGCTTAAAGAGAGGGTGATGCTTCGGATTCTGATTCAGACAGCCCCCTGAGTTGGGCTCTTCGGCTGAGAAGTGCAGCGGAGTCCGCAGCGTCGGATTCCCCTTCCTAGGCTGCTCCACGTAGTGATGCACTTGGACAAAGTCAGTTCCCAGGAAGGGCACCGTCAGAGCATAATTTTTCCATGAGCCACTAGGCACTCACACTACAGAGGTGTCATTGCTCAAAGACCTTCTAACTGAAGCAACACAACTGTATATAATCTTACAATGGACTGTCAACATCATACTCTTATTTTAGCACTATTTTTAAGCATGTCGCTCAGGACACACAAGGGTCTACAAAGTGATATTTTGCAACTCCTAAACCCTATTCCTTGGGATCCACAGGACTGTTCATAGTGACAGTTCTGTCAGTTAATTCCAAACTTAACTAGCAAAGTGTTTGAGGAAAACAGACATCAGAATAATTGTGCATGTCCACACCCAAGGAAGGGATAAACAGGTTCAGTTACAAAGTTCATAGGGCTCTACCCCAGGATCCATTTTTCTTAGAAAGCCAAATGTGTGTGTGAGTGTGTGTGTGTGTGTGTGTGTGTGTGTGTGTGTGT
>NW_021895195.1:0-620 GCF_006229205.1 Suricata suricatta
ACTTTGTCCAAGTGCATCACTACGTGGAGCAGCCTAGGAAGGGGAATCCGACGCTGCGGACTCCGCTGCACTTCTCAGCCGAAGAGCCCAACTCAGGGGGCTGTCTGAATCAGAATCCGAAGCATCACCCTCTCTTTAAGCTGGCATCTTTTTTTAAAATTTATTTATTTATTTTGACAGGGAGGGGGATAGGTAGAGATAGACTGAGGGAGAGAGAGAGAGCATCCCAAGCAGGTGTGGAGCCCAATGTGGGGCTCCAACTCACAAATCTTGAGATCATAGCATGAGCTGAAACCCAGAGTTGGATGCTTAACCAATGGAGCCACTCAGGTCCCCCCGCTCCCCCCCCCCATCTCATGTCTTAAGCCACAGCCCATTCACCCATTCACTCACCGGCACAGAGACAGCCTTGATACTTGTCCAGGCCCATCCTGTGCCCTGCTGAGCACCCCTCCTTTATCAGCAGTGAGAAGTCTATTCCTTGGGAGACAGCTCATTCATTCTGGTTAAATGTGGTTTAGGGTCTTCCTGTCTGGCTCCTTAGAGTCGTTCATGCAGTGAATATACAGTAAACAGAATACGCTGAACCTTGCATGTCCCATCCAAAATAAAATGGTTTA
>NW_021895196.1:0-620 GCF_006229205.1 Suricata suricatta
ATATAGATGCAAAAATCTTCAACAAATTATTAACAAACCGAAATAAACAATACATTTAAAGGATCATACACCATAATCAAGAGGGATTTATTCCAGGGATGCAAGCATGGTTCAACATTCACAAATTAATCAATGTGATTCATCACATTAACAAAATGAAGGATAAAAATCTATAATCATCTCAATAGACGTATGAAAAGCATGTGACAAAATTCAACATCCATTAATGATGTTTAAAAAAAAACCTCTCAAACTGGGTGAGCGGGAATATACCTCAACATAATAAAGCCTGTATATGACAAGCCCACAGCCAACATCATACTCAATAAGAAAAGCTAAAAGCCTTTTCTCTAAGGTCAGTAACAAGATTCTGGCTACTTTTATTTGACATAATACTAGAAATTCTAGCCAGAGCAACCAGGCAAGAAAAAGAAGTAAAATACATCCAAATCAAAAAAGGAAGACATAAAACTCTCTATTTACAGATTATGTATGATATAAAGAAAATTATAAAGACTCCACCTCTTAGAGTACTAATCAGCTAACTCAGTAAAATTATAGGATAAAAATCAGTTGTGTTTCTATTCACTAGTAATGAACTATCAGAAAAAGAAATTAGG
>NW_021895197.1:0-620 GCF_006229205.1 Suricata suricatta
TGCCTGCGTGTGTTCTGTACTTGAGATAGGGTTCCGTCGTGAATAGCCAGCAAGTGTGTTAACAGCAGCTGTGCCTGCGTGTGTTCTGTACTTGAGATAGGGTTCCGTCGTGACTTGAATATGTAACTGACGTTCTTCCATTTTTACTTGTTAAATAGTGTCTCCTTTGTATTTCAGATGCTGTTAGAAGATTCTGTTACCACTTGTCTTTCTCCCCCAGTCTGTGACATGATCTGTAAATTCGGCTGTGAAGTCAGAGGAAATTGTGACATCAGTAGCATTGTAACTCGGAGGGGTGACGTGTGCTGGCAGACGGTCACAGACTGCGTGGTCTACACAGAACCAGGTCTGTGTGTTCTCCGCACCCCAGACGTCTGTCCGTCCTGTTCTACTCCACGAGTCTCGCCTGTAACATTTCCTGCAGCCCCCCACCTCCCCACCCGATAGTGCAGTGTTTGTGTGTGGTCAGATCAGTGCCATGTAACTCATTTCCAGCAACGACTGAGTATCTGTACTGTAAGTTTAATCATAAACTGGTTGATAATTGTGTGAAAACTTCATAATTAAAGCATTGTTTTTGATGATTTAGACATTTTCTTTTTTAATTAAGTTTATTTATT
>NW_021895198.1:0-620 GCF_006229205.1 Suricata suricatta
AAAAAAAAAAAAGGCATTGTTACACACCCAGTGATGGTGACCTGCTCTCTGACCTGTGGCATGACACCCAGTGGAGCGGCGTGTGTGCACACACTCAGACAAAAATCATGTTTTCAGAGACGTTTCAAAGATGTGGGATAATGCTTGGGCGATACTGTGAAGCAAAAGCAGGATATGAGTGAAACGTATGTTATGACCCCAAGTATGTAAGATTTATGCAAATATATGCACAGAAAATGAGGCTGAAGGGAAATACATCAGTATGGCATCGTCGGCACGCCGTGGTGACTTCCTGGTGCCCAGCGCCAGAGGGTCAATAAATATCTGTGCGCTGACATCCTCTATGGGAAGAAGCATCAGAAGTACCAATGTTTATTTTCTTTATGCTTTTGTACAGTCAGCATGTTCTACATTTATAATAAGCCAAACAGCCGTTTGTGGTTACTGGGACCCGAGATGCACAGGGGGCAGCTTTCAGGATGGTGCAACGGGCCGTGGTCAGCGCTGGGTAAACTGGGGCCTAGGTTGGGCTCGGCGGCGGCATGATGTGTGGCTCGCCCTACCGTGAGCCCACACCCCTGCGGCCCTACTGTGTGAGCCTGTGCAAGACTGCGTCTGTG
>NW_021895199.1:0-620 GCF_006229205.1 Suricata suricatta
TTGAATAGCTTTGCCAGTATGCTTGACTCCAAAGCCTCTACTTTTCTTCACAAAGTAGAGATTAATTCAAGAGGGAAAATCTGCTTTGGGAACCGTGGGCAGTGCAGCACAGTGGTTAAAAGCGTGGTCTCTTGAGTCAGAAAGACTTATTAGAAGGAAATTACTTAAATTCCTTTTGAGTTGATTTCATCTATCAAATAGAAGTAGTGAACCCTTTGTTACTGTTACTGGGGTCTGAGTTAGTCCTCATAGCACTCCCCACAAGATATTTAATTCATAAAATGGCAGGTTAAGAGAAAAAAAGTTCAGAAAGGAGGGCAGGTCCAGAAGCAAGGCTGACTTAGTCACGTGGAGCCCTGGGTCCTGGACAGTTGATTCAGACTGACTGCAGCTGGATGGACTCTGTCCAGAGTTACTGTTCTGCTAAAATACCTGACTCCAAGATAACAATTCACAGTTGAAAGAACCGTTGGAAGAGGAGTCCCACGTATGAAGGGGCAGGGTGTGTTGACTTCATGAGGAATGCAATAGGTGCACGTTTATTTAAATCTGAAGCCATATTGACATTGTTTTAGCCAAAGAATACGTGGTTAGCAGAGATTAGCTCAAGTAAAAGGAGT
>NW_021895200.1:0-620 GCF_006229205.1 Suricata suricatta
GTTTAAAATGAAATGTAAGTTAAAGAAACTTTTACAATGAAAACAGCAGGTAGGGGTGGGCGTTAATGTTTCAGTGGCTCAGTTGGTTAAGCATCTGACTCATAATCTCAGCTCAGGTCTTGATCTCAAGGTCCTGAGTTCAAGCTCTTTGTTGGACTCTGAGCTGAGCATGAAGCCTACTTAAAAGAAAAAAAAAGAGGGCCACCTGGGCAGCTCAGTTGGGTAAGCATCCAACTTTGGCTCAGGTCATGATCTCGCGGTTCGTGAGTTCGAGCCCCACGTCAGGCTCTGTGCTGACAGCTCAGACCCTGGAGCTAGCTTCAGATTCTGTGTCTCCCTCTCTCTCTGCCCCCAACCCTGCAAACACTGTGTCTCTCTCTCTTCTAAAAATAAATATTAAAATTTTTTTTAAATAAAAATATTAAAAAAGAAAGAAAAAACAGCAGGGATATAAAAATTCCACCAGCTCGTTAGAGCACAATGTCAAACCTTTTGCATGGGTTTTTGTATTAGTCGCTTTTATAGTTACAAGTGACTAAAATCCAAACAAATAACTCAGGCCAAGGCGGGGGAATTTACTGGTTCTGGTAAATAGACCAAGGAAGAGGAGGGTGGACTTG
>NW_021895201.1:0-1384 GCF_006229205.1 Suricata suricatta
AGGACACCCTCCACCCGCTCACGCCGCCGGCCCCACACGCCTCTCTCCGGGGGAGCTGAGCGCGGTGCAGACCCGGACCGCACCCAGGCCCGAGTTCTTGCCACATCCCCAACTTTGATGCCTGGGGTCTTGCAAATATCCCCAGGTCTTTGTTAAAGTGCAGAGCTAATCTTCCAGCAGAGTGATTTTGTACGTGAAGACACAGCGTATAAACTTGGATAGACACAGTGTATATCAACTTGAATCATTCCTACAGCAAAGACTGACTTAGCCCAAGATCACTGAAATGCATAGGATAATTTTTTTTTCAAAAAGAGTCGAAATTTTACCAAAAATGTTAAGTAATTTACAAATAATTTACCCAAATTCTGTATTTGAGAGGCTGGATTATATAATTATATGTATCATTTGATTGAGTCAATCCACGCAAGTATCACCGTATTTAAATTCTTTTGGTTACTTTGAGGACTTTTCATTATTACTTTATATAGTTTTAAAAACTTAGATATATTGTAAAGAGTGGATAAAATTAATTCAGATAGCAAAAACTTATATTATGAGCCAAAATAAAATAAAGTAGAGGAACCTGGATAAACTCAGTTGGTCAAGCTTCCAACTTCAGTTCAACTCACGACCTCACAGTTTGTGGGTTCAAGCCCCCTTTCAGGTTCTGGTGCTGACCGCTCAGAGCCTGGAGCCCGGAGCCCATTTCATATTCTGTGTCTCCATCTCTTTCTGCCCTTCCCCTACTTGCACTCTCTCTCTCTCAAAGATAAACGTTGAAAAAATTAAAAACTATATAATAAAGTAGGCAAAAATATCTATTTACAATGAAATTCTAATAATAAAGTGATGTTTATCTTGTTAGTATTAACAAAGTTCTTTCCGACATGCTCTCTTGATTCTATTTCTTAGTAGAATGCATGAAGTACAATTTGAAAATTAGTTTGAATTTCAGCTATTATGGATGCTACTTTAACTTTAAATCATTAAATATGTGTTTTTGTTGTTTTTAATTTTTTTAATGTTTATTTTATTTCTGTGTAAGAGAGATATAGAGTGTGGGCAGGGGAGGGGCAGAGGGAGAGAAAGAGAGAGACGGAGAATCCCAAGCAGGCTATGCGCTATCAGCACAGAGCCCAACTTGGGGTTGGGGTCGGGGCTGGACATTCCAGAACCATGAGATCATGACCTGAGACTGAGCCATCCAGGTGCTATGTGTCAGTGTGTGTGTGTGTGTGTGTGTGAGTGTGTGTGTGTGTTTAACGAAAAGAAACATAAAATACTACAAAGCAGATTAAATGGTTTTCATAAGATATTTAAAATCAGTGAATGTCAGCACCAAACGAAGAACTTTTTTTTTTCACCTCAACTTTGCCATGCA
>NW_021895202.1:0-620 GCF_006229205.1 Suricata suricatta
AGGCAGATGGGTCAAAAGGACAACAGGATTCGCCTGGACCACAGTAAGGACATGATGGACACAAAACTTCCGTAGCCTGCACTTTCTGGATCCTCTCTCTAAGGAAGTCCTGAGCCCCCTAACACTTTTCTGATATCTAGGTGGATTAGCCAGTGGAAGGTGGTACACAGGTAGAAACAGGATTGCTCTTTGCAAAGGACGAAATGCAAAACTGGCACAGCACGCAGTCATCAAGGGCTTTCACATGAAGTACTTGAGTAGATAAATAATTTTAAAAAGTTATATGTAAAATATCAAACCTTTTTCACATAAAAATATTCAAACACAATATTTTAGGGGACTTTATCAATGACATTTAAACTTTATTTTATTTATATCAGTACAACACTTGGACATTACTTTGCTATCATTAATGGTCACAAACTCAAGTATAGTGAAGATTACTCCTTTACTTCTTTCCATTGGTAGAACTGTATGTCTGACTGTCTCTTGGGTCCCCATGACAGTCTTAAGCAGTTTGTAGTTAACCTTGGGTTAGTGAAGTGTCTTTCATAGACTTCATCTTGACTATATGATTTCGGAGAAAGTATGGCTTTTCTACAAGCATTGAGGACACTAAG
>NW_021895203.1:0-620 GCF_006229205.1 Suricata suricatta
AAAAAAATATATGTATGTACTACTGTTAGAAGGTCAATGTCATTGTCCTTTTAACAGAGGGATAGTGAATTTATAAAATGAAGGAGACCTTATTACATAAAGTTTCGGTTGGATACACAAACTATGAGTTTTCAGCAATTTGATATTATAGTTGCATAATTATAATAATGTCTTAAGTCGATTGCTTTTGAAGATGGATTATGATGTATCTAATTGAGTTGAATCCTTTAGATAAATTCCATTAATTTCACTTGCTGAACACTAATGGTTGTGTAACTCAAGATTTAAAAGGCACTATTACACCAGTTATTATAGTTTATTCAAAGATATACCACTTCATTTACTGGAGAGTCAAATACTAACCAGGACAAAGGGTCAAAAATACAATAGAAGTAATTACTTTTACTTGCACAAGATCTAGTGAGAGTACGAACCTAAGTGCCACAGTTCCTTCCCTAGCCACACTGTTACAGGTCCGTCGTTGTATTTCTGAAATGAAATATTGCCAGATATTTCACACAGTAAGGTCTTATACTACCTGGTAAGTTATTAAGGAGACCTCATAAACTTCTTACATGAAAGATATATAGAGCAGTTCATCTTCCATATAGAGTATTTGG
>NW_021895204.1:0-620 GCF_006229205.1 Suricata suricatta
AACTGAGCCAGTCAGGTAACCCCACACATTTCTTAATATCCTGAAATGGATCAGTTACTTCTCAGACGTGTCACCAATTTGTTAATTGGTGTTAATTATCCCAAACTTTACCCCTCCTCTTTTCTGACTTTTTAGAGAATACTCAAAGTATTCCCATGATAACTTCCTTTATCACTTACATCACACTGTGTTTACTTGGCTGGGAGAAATAAGTATCTACGTGAGAAGTGAGACCATTGTTCTAACTTTCCAATTCCCCTATTTGTACAATGGTTCTGATGTTGCTAAATTTGATGTGCCACCATAATCTGTTTGGCCTCACCGATGCTGTAACACTTAATCATGGCAGGCAAGACACTTCTTAGTGGACTAGGCAACAGATGTATTCATGCTGGAATTTGGACAGTGATATTCAAAACATTTAGCAATCCGTAGGGCAGTGACCAGCAACATGTACTGGTAGTGCTGAAGTATGATCGTAGAGTCTCTTCCCCTGAGCCCCTCTGCAACATAATAAACTTTATTTATTGAATGAGCAAAAGTCTGGAAAACCCTCGGGGAGAAGTCAGATAGCCAGGGCTACAGGGGATATTTGAGGGCTCAGAGAAGGTGTTATTTTC
>NW_021895205.1:0-620 GCF_006229205.1 Suricata suricatta
AACCATATATAAGATACAGGTTTGCTGGAGGAAGGGGAGGAAGAAGAATAAAGAAAGAGGCTTGATCGGATTCCGTGTGCTGTCTTCACTCTCTGCGCCCCCTTTCCTGCCCTTTCTCTCCCTCCCTCAGGAAAAGAACCCACGAGGATTCTCTGGGCCCTGCCGGTCTGGGCAGACGAGACAGGTACCGCCTAACGCCCGGAGGAGCACACCGGGACCCGGGCTTCGGCTAAGACAATTGGCGCCTCAACGCGGGGCTTCAGCTAAGACAAGTTTCCATAAGTCAGATTGTATGATGTAAATGCCTGGTGGTATGGTATTAATAGTTAAATAAATATATAATAATGTTACATACTAGGGAAACATATTTAAAGAAAAGTATGTTGGAGTAGAGGTTCTAAAACATTTGTTGGAAAAAACAATGGTAACATTTAGGATGGTTAAGACATAATGAATATTAAGCATGTAACTGACATAATTATAGGCCTTTTCATGGCTTTTTTATTTTCCACAATAACCTTATAACTTATGTAAGTTGTGTATTATTATATTATCATTCTATTCAAAATATTGATACAGGGGGGAATCTAATCAACTCCTAATGTCACATATTAGCAATA
>NW_021895206.1:0-620 GCF_006229205.1 Suricata suricatta
CTCCGCCACAGAGTAACTCTTGGGTAGCCCAACCCTAAACAAACTTTCCAAACACACGATTTTTCCCTCACCCCTGGCTGCCTTGCAGGCACACCGAACCCTGCCGTATTTTATCATCCATGCTGTGTTCATTCTGCCTCCTCTCCTCCCCTTCCCTCTTCACCAACTTCGGTAATTTAGCTAAAACACTGCTTTCTCCGTAAAAACCGCTCTTCACTTCCTCACAGTCAACGCTTCATTCAACCTTCTTTTAACGAACTTTTTTTCTAAGGCATTAAGATCTCGTTTTATTGCAACCATTTGGTTGGCCTCCAATATCTATTTGAGCGAACATCCTGGACCAAACTAAGCAGTGGGAATCCCATCGGGGAGCACTGAGGGGACCCCCTCCGAGCCTCAGCACCCAAGCATGGGTCTCTAACAAACGTTTACGGAGCGAACTCTACATGCCACGGAGTAGCGAGACATACTGCCGGTCTTCTAGAATTTTAAAGTTGGGGGTGGAATAAAACAGTAGTAACACGAACATTTAACTCAACATCACAATAGAAGATGGCAATATTCAGGTAGTATGGGAACAGGATACAATTATTCTGCTGGTTTGCCAACTCAACAGGACA
>NW_021895207.1:0-620 GCF_006229205.1 Suricata suricatta
AGCAGGAAAGAGTATCCAATGGAAAAAAGACTACCTCTTTAGCAGGTGGTGCTGGGAGAACTGGACAGCAACATGCAGAAGAATGAAACTAGAGCACTTTCTTACACCATACACAAAAATTAACTCAAAATGGCTGTGATAGGATGATTTTATATAAGAGTTTCAGGGAATATAGCAATATTATATGGATCACTTTAAGACTGATTAAACAAAAAGATTTTGCTTTGCTAAAATCTTGGTGTCTGATGTTGATAAATTAGTAGTTTATTGATATAAATACCGAATATCTGTTAAGTAGCATAAAAATATTAGTACAAATGCCGCACTACATAGAATTTCTGTTCTATACCAAAAAAGGAAAATGTTTTATTTATTTTTATTTAAATTTTAGTTAGTTAACATGCACTGCAATAATGATTTCAGGAGTAGAATTCAGTGATTCACCACTTATAGAAAAAAACTGAGCACTCATCACAAGTGCCCTCCTTAATACCAGTCCTCCATCTAGTCCATCTCCAACCCACCTCCCTCCATCAACCCTGTTGTTCTCTATCGCTGAATCTCTCTGGTTTGCTTCCCTTTACTCTCCTCCTCCTCATTCCCCTATGTTCATTTCTTTT
>NW_021895208.1:0-620 GCF_006229205.1 Suricata suricatta
TGCCGTTTCCTCAGTTTGCTATTTCAAGAAGTGGTATTTGGGCTTCCAGCCTGTGTTAACATTTAATTACCAGAGACATAAAGTCAAGAAATGACTAGAAAGTTCGCAGGAAGCTATCACGGCAGAGACAAAAGCAATGAAATCAGTGAGCCTTCCTGCTTAGCTCTTCCATGGTTTTCGAGGCTTCATACATGTTGGCCAAAACTGAACTTATTTGTAGGCCCGTGCTCTCCAGTTATGCTGGATTCCAGACGAGTCTCATTTTCCTGGCCCTGGGAAGATTCCCTAGCTTGTGTTTGCTTGTGGATCTGGAATCTCAATTTGCATGGATGTTGGGCAGCCCAACCCACGGCAACAAATGCTGGAGGAGGAAGGAGTGAAGTGGGCGAGCCTTGAAGGGGGGATTAGTGGGGAGGGCACTGTGGATCACTCCTTTTGGCACTTGGGGCAGCCAGGTGATCACTGGGAGGTTCACCATGCTGCCTTGGCTTCAACCAGCAGATGGGGACTTGGCGTCAGGGGCCAACCTGTGCCCATGTTGTTCTTAAGGTGCAGCCCACTCTTCCCACAGTCCGATTCCCTGGCCCCAGCCTCAGGTCCTGCCTGCCAGTCTCCAGCAA
>NW_021895209.1:0-620 GCF_006229205.1 Suricata suricatta
CCCATAAATGTAAGCAGTTACTGTTTTTAGCCCTAAGACCAGAAGATACTAGGGATTTCAGGATTATCTAATTCCACCAGCACTTCTTAACATGCTCAGTGCTGTCTTCTGCCAGCGTAGTCTGCTGAAGCCGAGGTTGGGCCTATAGTTGTCATGGAAAACTGGACTCTCTTCCTCAAAATCCTTTTAGGGTCATTTCTCTCCATCTCCATTGGATGAAAGGTACTGATGGTTAGTGAAATGTTACCAGGTGTAAAGGCAAAGGGCTTTTGTTTCATTGCTGCTCATTGCCTTTTCTTTTTTGAAGGAAGCAAAGCTTCTGGCCTCTGCTAAAGCTGTAGATGAAAATTATTTTCGTTAGGAACTATTTCATGACCAACTATATATTTACTTATAATTATTCAAGATGTGTGCCATGTGGGGTGCCTGGATGGCTCAGGTTATGATCTCACGGTTCGTGGGTTCGACTCTCTGTGCTGACAGCTCAGAGCCTGGAGCCTGCTTAAGATTTTGTGTCTTTCTCTCTCTCTGACTCTCCCCTGCTCAGAATTCACACAAAAAGCTGTCTCTCTCTGTCTCTCAAAAATGAATAAAAAACATTAAAAAAAAATTTAAAAAAA
>NW_021895210.1:0-620 GCF_006229205.1 Suricata suricatta
CTGGGGCTCATAATGGTCAGATAGTGGAGAGGCTTACATATGGCCACATATCTGTCAAGGGCCATGGCAATGAGCAGCACCATCTCCACACCACCAATGACGTGGATAAAGAAGATCTGAGCGATGCAGCCACCAAAGGAGATGACTTTACGCTTTCTGAAAAGGTCGTAAATCATCTTGGGAGAAGTGACAGAAGAAATTCCCAGGTCAATGAAGGAGAGGTTGGCCAACAGAAAGTACATGGGGGAGTGTAAGTGGGGGTCAGAAGTCACAGTGAGCATAATGAGGGAGTTTCCCATCAAGCTTGCCACATAAAACGTGGAGGAGAACACAAAGAGGAGAAGTTGGATCTCCCAGGAATCGGTGAGCCCCAGGAACACAAACTCTGACACCACAGAATGATTCGCTCCATCCATTGGCACTGTTGGCCCTGCTACCTGAAGGAGGACAATAGGAAAAAATGTAAATTATGAGAACTATGTTAATAAATTAGGAGAGATGGCCACAATTGTGAAAGCCTGTTTCTACTTTAGCATTAGAACTGACCTAATATGCTCATGGCCTCTTGAATGGGATTACCCAGAAAAATTGGTGGCTGTCATGTGGAGCTGCTTTCTACC
>NW_021895211.1:0-620 GCF_006229205.1 Suricata suricatta
GCTCCCTTGGCTCTGGGCGGGTCCAACAGTGCCCGGTGCCTTCTCAGGCTCCTCCCCCTCTCCTGTCCCTCACACGTTGGCGTGCCTCCAAGCTCTGCCCTGGGCTGCCTTCTGTCAGTTCTACTTTCTCTCTGGACTGTCTCAGCCATTCGCAGGAGTTCAAGCATCATCTCTGTGCTCTGGTGTCCTTATTCTGTGCCACCGGCCTAGATTTCTCTGAGTTCCAGACCGACACGCCGCTTGGCTGTCCCAGCGGCACCTCCACTCACACCTCTGAAAGTCACTGTGCCTCTTCCTGCGCCCTCCAGGAAGTGGGGTCACCTCCCCTAAACTAAAGGGGGCCCATCACTGCCTAAACCTACAAGAAGTGAGGCCTGTCAGCCTGTGTCAATCAATCACTCAGAACTCTCTCCCTTAAGTCGGCCGGTCTCTCTTCTTGCCACCATCCCCTCTGTGGCCAGGGCCGCCATTTTTCCTTTGGAGGAAGATCTAACAACCTCCTGTTGCTCTCCCTCCACCTGTCAACCCCATTTTCCACATTGAAGACAACACTCTTTCCAAAACACAAATCTCCCAGCCCCCATGTCTCTTCCCGATGACTCCTACCGGTCCCGCAAGCT
>NW_021895212.1:0-3059 GCF_006229205.1 Suricata suricatta
ATCTCAAAATGTGGTTTGGGAAGCACAGCTTGAATGGATTCTAGAAGCCCAGGTTTATTTCGCCGGTGGTTACAGAGGGACCTCTCCTGTCTCCTTCTTCCTGTGCTCCTCCATCCTCTTAGGCTTACCCTCTGTCCCACTGTCTTCCAAGAGATTCACAGTAACATTTAAAAGCCTTCCATGGCCATTTAGAATCTATTTGATTGGACTGCTTTTCTGTTCATTTTTGGAGCATGTGAAAATCTGTACACATACGGAGTTTCTAAGTGCAGGCTGAAATGTCATTTACTCCGGTCGCACTAATGGGTGCACTTGTCCCCTGGAGACTTACACAATGTCTGGTACAACAACAGGAATGTGAGGTGGACTGATGCTCCCCTATCATATCTTACACAGTGCAGACCTATGCATAAAGGCTCCGCATTGATGAGACCCAGTACACTGTCCTCAGAAATATACTGGGAGCCTGAATGCTTATGTTGGCCTCACAGGGGAGTCACTGGCCACTTCCTGAGGACCTAATTGATGCTGGGCCCCATTAAGGCCTACATGCCAGAATCTTTGGGGTTGGGCCATTACAGATGATAGTTCAAGAAACTATAATGGAGATTCCAATGGGAAGGCAAAGCTGAGAATTACGTTTTCAACATGGCTTGTCAAAATTTCATGTACACACAAATCACCTGGGGTTCTCATTAAAAAGGAGAGTCTGGTGTCCACACTCAGATATCATGACTTCCCTACATTTGGATGAAGGTCATTAATTGGTACTTTTAACAAGCATTGAGGTTGCTGTCCCCAGACTTCATCTCCAGTAGCACTAAGGTAGAAAAAGCAGAAGAACACCCCTGAGTCCCTTAAACCCAACCATCTTATCTCAACACAAGTACTGCTGTTGCCAGTAGAAATTACTAACAGCTTTTGAGAAGATGTTATTCCCTGCAAATCCCTTGCAAGTGGCAAAGGGACTTGATAAGGCAGTGGTATCTGAGCAAGGCTCTTTGGGGAACACATATGTACTCCTCTATCAAAGGGATGTTTATTGAGTATCTACCACATGCTCCAAATGTATGAGGATGCACCGTGTCCAGGACGCTGGCCCGAGATTCTTACATTGTGCAACTTAATCTTTTCCTAGAATTCGGAATTGGGTACACGGTGTTCATTTTTGCAGGAAGATTGGATTCCTGGTGAGCCTCTGGAGCAGAGAGTGGTTCTCTTCTTTTGAATTATCAGTACTCTTGAAAACAATGTTGGATGTCATGGCACAAATATAGAAAGCAGATGGGAGACAGAAAGAAAGGGCAGAGTAGAGCCTCGGAGGGAAATTTGAGAGAATCATTTGCATTTATATATTTGGTTAATTTCCATGTGAGAAAATCAAGGGACATCTCAGGAATGGAAGGTGGATGCTTTGTGTTACCTTGGAAAACTGTTTGAACCAGAAAGATGAAAGGGACTCACCAAATGGTAAGTGCTTTGCAATTCTTTCTCTGAATCTGAGCCTCAGGAAAGTGCTCCTATCAGTGAACTTTCCAGGAAGCTGAGCGACTAGGAATCTGTTTTCTGAGCTGTTCTGAAAAGGGGGGATCTAGGACTGGCAGCGGAAGTTAATTTCATGGTGAACACGTCATTTATGACAGATTCTGTCATGATGACAGAGACAATTTATGACCATGATCTGTCAGTCTCTACAGGCACCATGGAGACAGAAGAACTACTTAAGATGTAAATTCTGGGACAGCTTAGCTGTGCCCACAATGTTACCCCAAAGTATGAAACAGGAATCCTCGAGCGTCATAGTGTCTACTGCAGTAGTGGGACTGATGGGAGCTGGAGGGTTTATATTACACAGAGTGATACTGGAAGGCTGGTCCCTACTCCCCATCTGCTGAGGGTCACCTGCATTGTGGGAGGTGCCAAGCTTGATAGGTTTCCCTTCATTCTCTTTGGGCACATGTGTAAAGTTTGATAATACCAAGGGCAGAAATGAGAGAAGGCATCAAAATCTTGGTGGGATAACATTGGTGCAAGGGAGGATTGGTCTGTCCAGAGACTCTATCCCTTCTCGCTGGAAATGTAAACTCAGGTGTGTGGGCTTGGTGGAGCTGGGATTCAAGGCTGGTCCTCTTGAGACCTGGGCATGTGAAGGGATAAGTACACGACTGCAGGAATTGGCCACAGAAGGCCAATGTATGCCACAGGTCCTCTCTGCACATGTGCAGCACACTGCCAGATATTCTCCCTGTGCAGGCACTGTGGGGAGCCATTACCAAGAATGGAACCTGGGAACGTGAGGGCCACCTCACATCAGTGTCTTATGCAGATGAGCAAGTGTGGGCTGAGAGAGGCAGGGAATGGTGTCCTACTGTGTTTTGTGCCCATGTTAGGAGTGGGCAAGGTGTTTAGGCCATGTGAGAAAGGTGCTTAAAATGAAAGGTGCTACTGTATAATGTAAAAAGAGGAACTGATATATGTTGAAATGTTCAAGAGTTAACCTGACCAGTTTTTTTTTCTTCGATTCTTCAAATGATTAAGCATATTCCTTCCATAGGAGATGGTGGTAAGGCTTTTAGAGAGATGATGTGGAAGCAAAGGAAGGACAGTGCTTGACTGGATAAACCTTTTGTAGTGGTGCTTGTTTTTGGGATGCAATTGTAAGCAAAGAGAAACTGCCACAAAATTAATATCAGAATCCTTACAGAGGGGTATATTGGCTGAAAGGACAAAAAGCCTCTGGAGATTAAAACACCAAATAGAAATGTATATTGAAAAGCATATGAGGAAAAAAATGCGGTGTATAATAGCAAACGGTTAGAAAACAGGTTACTGTAAATTAGCCTACACGTGTTGATTTTGACAAACTATAGGCTCCAGGTTACAGGAAAGAACCACGATTTTCATCAAAATAGTGTTCTCCCACACACATCGAAATCGGAAAACAAGAGGTCCTTCTGAAATTGTCATTTAGCATTCCCCCCCAATTAAAAAAATTGGGTTTTTGAATATCAGCTTGTCATTTAGGGAACCCTTAAGCTACAGATGTTCATAAACCTTAC
>NW_021895213.1:0-1384 GCF_006229205.1 Suricata suricatta
GCCTGCTGAGACAGGGGGATCCTTGGGGAAAAGCACTCGAGTTGAGCTGCCTCTTTAATGAGACACTGAGAAACTGCGGCGCCTCAGACTTGGGTCTCGGGCGGACATTTCTTCCAAAACGGACAAAGGGAGCCTGTCACTTCGAGGCAAACGACTGACCAGATGTGTTGCCAGCGAGGCCACCTGAGTTTTCAGGCAAAAGTTGGAATTCTGGAGAAGCAGTGTCTGTCCTCGCGAAGCCTGACAGCTTCCCGGGACGTGGGGGCTCCTCGCGGGGACACCGGCAGCGGCGCTGACGGCGGGGACTGGCTTTCTGGGCGCCGTCGTCAAGTGCATGGCATTTGGAAGATCTACGTTAGTCAGGGACCCGGGGTTTTCCCAGCGCCCGACGCACGCATGGGTCAGAGATGGACTCAACGTGCAGGAGAGATGGGCGGATTTTAATGTAAGTAGAACGGACTCTGAAAGTGGACGACGAAATGTAATTCATACGGCATCGGTATCGCGGCTAACCTTTAGGAAACTACCACTTGTCAAGAAGACGACCCACAATTCTCTGAAGAGGATGTTAAAACACTCCTCTCCTTCCCAACCACGCATCTGCTCGAGGCTGGAATTTCTTCACCTGCTTCATCCAAAACAACATATCGCCACAGAGTTGATGCCGCAGGGGACAGGAGGGTCCCGCCAGCTTTGAACCCAGGCTTTAAGAAGATTTGCAATAATGTATAGCAACGCCACTCTCCTCACTAATTTGTTTTTCAGTAAAAATAAATCTAGGGGCACCTGGATGACTCAGTGGTTGAGCGTCTGAGTTCGGCTCAGGTCATGATCTCACGGTCCATGAGTTCGAGCCCCGCGTTGGGCTCTGCGCTGACAGCTCGGAGCCTGGAGCCTGCTTCGCATTCTGTGTCTCCCTCTCTCTCTGCCCTTCCCCTGTGCACATGCTCTCTTTCAAAAATAAACAAACATTGAAAAATATGTATCTATGGTAACATGCTGAGTTTATTATTGCTCTTTAAGATGAATTAATACTTTTCCAAATTTCTCTGCTTTGATTCTCAGTATGGTCAATATCCACAGATGAGGCCACACAAATAAGAGCCTGGGTCCTCACGATCACGAGTGCGGAAGTGTCCCTAGACCAGCACATTCGAGAACAGCTGCCCGGCAGAGTGAGCTCTCCTGCGCTTATAAAACTGAAAGGAAACACCGCTTCGCCCTCTTCTCTGGAGTTAACGACCCTCCACTGTGTGAGGTAGGCACTCCTTTCCATTTTTATGGGGACGGTCACTTTGATCCTTGAAAGAGCAGCCTGAATCACCCAGCAGCGTCCAGAACAGCTGCAGTCGGGTTCCCATCACCTTTTCCGAGCCACCGAGTC
>NW_021895214.1:0-620 GCF_006229205.1 Suricata suricatta
CAGACACACATGGATGCAAATCAAACTCTGCTACTGACCTGTTGGGTAACCTTGGGCACACAGGTTTACCTTTACTCATACTGTTCCCTCATCTTTGGGGGAGAATATTACTTACCTTGTAAAGTTATAAAGACAATATAATATATGTAAAGCGCATAGTCCATAAGGAATGATGTGAAAGCCTCATTAATAGGAAACTTGCTGGGTTGACATTTCAGTCCTTGACTTCTGGAGACGCCACCCACTTTTAAATTCCATGATCCTGCCAGCTTGAATAGAAGCTTATTCTTTTATTATGGGGATACACATATCACGCTATGGACAGAAGCAAATGCCCCTTTGGGAACTGTAGAGCAATGCTCAGGAAAGGAGTGGAGCCTGGAGGGAATAGCATGTCTTTGGACTCGTAGGACCTGGTCATGGTCAAATTCAGCACCATTAGTGGTACGACCGTGAAATGATGCTTTTTGTTTTGTTTTGTTTTTAATAATAAAATTATGTGTTCTTAACTTTCTCTGTAAAAAAAACCTCAAAAAACAAAAACCCACAGAGTTTTGATGTACAGATGTGGTTTTAAGAGACCACTAATACTGAACTGAGAGCAGCTGTTAACATTTCAG
>NW_021895215.1:0-620 GCF_006229205.1 Suricata suricatta
TGAAATGGACTGGAAAGACACTAAGAGCCATCATTCATTGGAAACTTACCCCATGCCAAGCACCATCTTGTATCACCTCACTTAAGATTCAGAGGCATATTAGAAATCAGAACTCATTACCTCTAACTTATATACAGAGAACCAAGAGGCATAGAAATTACTTGCAGAAAATTTCATATACATAGGAAGTTGCTGTTCAGGTGTCTGAATGTTGGTCACTTTGGCCTCAAAATTCCATTCAAAGTTTCCCCAGTGGTCACATGGGTGGGTAATGGGAGAAAGCCTGACTCACTCCACTCTATCATGGGATGATGTGCCCTTCAACCCAGATGGCAAACTCCCTATGTGAGCTGCAGAAATAACACGTGATTGCTTTGGAAACCTGCAGTTTATTATTTCTGTCTTACTCTTAAACACATGGTGGCCATGGCAGTTGGAAACAAATGGGAGGTGATCTGGTCCTGGGAAAGTAAGCAACCATGTAATTAGTAAAGTTAATATTGTGCAGTTTCCATAAATAATGTACAACTTACTTTTGTTATTGAGACATTTAATATTAAAAAGTGTAGGGGGTATCTGAAGTAGAAAAAAGATATGATTTGAGGCACCTGTTAAGGTGG
>NW_021895216.1:0-620 GCF_006229205.1 Suricata suricatta
CCATTCTGTGAGATGAAAAGCATCTGGATATATAGGTCATAACAGTGCAAATATACTCAACACTGCTGAGTATACGTTTCAACATTGCTAAGATGGTAAATTTTGTGTTTTGGGTTTTTTACGACAATGACAAAACAGCGTTCCTCATAGAAGGAGGTGGTTCTGGTCACAACTCAATGACACAAGCGCATCGCCATGAATAACCACCAACCTCTGTGTGCATTCAAAGTGCCTTCTGCATCCTTCCCATCTCAGCACACAGGATGTCACAGAGACATGCTCTCAGGAAAGACCATTCAATAAAATTATGAATATATGAAACACTGGGAGCTATGTGAAGTTAAGGGGATCTTACTAGCAGTTTGTAGATTGGCAGTTGATTGAGGTAAGTGTCTTTATTTCATTTGTTTCCTATGCCAACACCAGGATGTGACACAGACTTGGACTTGTCCAGAGCCTCTGTGAGAAGCCACTGAAAAGTGAGGAGATGTGGTTTAGGGTTTGGAAAGAGCCTGGGGCTGCCCTGTATGGAAGGGATGGGGGAGCAAAGGCAGAAGGAAATCTGAAGACCACCCAGAGACAGATGCAGAGTCTGGCCAGGGTGAAGCAGGTCTGCACTG
>NW_021895217.1:0-620 GCF_006229205.1 Suricata suricatta
AATGGTCGTGTCCTTCGCGCACCTCCCTTTAGGTCGGATTTTGGCACCATTGCCCTCTGCCTTGTAGGCTGGATTCTACTTGGGCCTTCTTTCTCCTAGAAGTTCCATGATGAAGGTGTTTCTGAAAATATAAACGTAGTTCTGGTTTTAGCCCTCCGAATTTAATTTCCAAGGTGTTTGGGCATCCTGTGTTAGTAACGGCAGGGCCGTGGTCCGTTGAAATGGCAAGAGAGATCACGTGCTGTTCACCGGGCTTGATTTCCCATGAGAGCATCTTCGTGGGTCCGTGCCCTGGGCATTAGTCAGACAGTGGCTGGTGACCGGGGGAGTCCCATAAAAATGGCTTGAAATCCAATTTGGCTCAGCCACCGTGACTCAGATAATTTAGGACAAAAATTGGAGTTTCTCCCACCATAACTAAAGTGGAACTGTGGACTCTGAAGATACGAGATCGTTTTATTTTATTTATTTATTTTTTTTACTGGGAAAGGAAAAACTTTATTATTTTATTTTATTTTATTTTTTTTACGAGATCATTTTAAAAGGTGACTCAACAGTTCTAGTCCAGTCCTGACATCCTCCTCTGCCGTCGGCCCCGCGCCTCCTGATGTCTGGGAAAT
>NW_021895218.1:0-620 GCF_006229205.1 Suricata suricatta
GAACCTATAGAAAATTGCAGAATAGCACAACTGGGGTGCCTGAGTGGCTTAGTTGATTAAGAATCCGACTTCAGCTCAGGTCATGATCTCCCATTTTGTGGGTTCGAGCCCTTCATCGGGCTCTGTGCTGACAGCTTGGAGCCTGGAGCCTGCTTCCGATTCTGTGTCTCCCTCTCTCTCTACCTCTCCCTTGTTTGTTTTCTCTGTCTCTCTGTCTCTCTCAAAAATAAATAGAACATCAAAAAAAAAAAATAGCACAACAACCAATTGTTCTACATCTAGATTCATCAATCAGTATTTTGACCTGTTTCTTTAGTCTCTTTCCGTCTCTCCCCGCTCATTACTCAGTTGCAGACATCATGGCAGCATCTCTATGTGTTTTAGTATGTATCTCTTTCTTAGGACATTTTACAAAATTATAAAACTATTAACCTAATACAAAGTTGTTATTCAGATTCCCCCACTTATCCTCATGGAGCTTTTTTTTTTTTTAAATTTATGATCTACTGCATGATTTCATTGCACTTAGTAATCATGCCTCCATTACTTCCATTTAGAAGAATTCCCCAACCATTTTTGCCTTAAGATTGTCATTAAGACTTTGAAGAGCTCAGGCCTGC
>NW_021895219.1:0-620 GCF_006229205.1 Suricata suricatta
TTCCTGTCTGCTCCTATGGCTATTACGACACATACTAGGATATAAATCATGTTGTTGGGTGTCTGTCTCCCTCCATGCTGCCCCATCCAGCTCTTTCTCAACCCTGCCTTCCTCTGAGATAACTATATCTTCCTTGTCATTGTATTGTATCATTTCTGACACATAGTAGGTTCTTTTTTTTTTAAGATTCCCCCCCCCCATGTTTGTTTATTTTTGAGAGAGAGAGGTAGAGAGAAAGCAGGGGAGGGGCAGAGAGAGAGAAGGAGCTAGAATCCCACGCAGGCTCTGCGCTGGGGCTTGAACTCAGAAACTGTGAGATCATGACCTGAGCCAAAACCAAGAGTCAGACGCTTAACCAACTGAACCACCCAGGTGTCCCCACATAATAGAGTCTTAGTAAATCATTTGTTAGAGTCTTTGATAGACTGCTTATTGCATATCCATTATTGTTATAAAGCAGAGGCTAAACATTAACAAGTATAAATTAGTGCACCTTATGGTTTTAAAGAAAGCATACCAAACAGCATTTTTATAGCATTATTTAGTGGTATAGTTGGAATATCATTCAGTCACAGCTTTTGAAATGAAATAAATGTAACAATTGTTTTCAGGTAATATAC
>NW_021895220.1:0-620 GCF_006229205.1 Suricata suricatta
TTTTCTCCGTGGAAGGTGAATTTGGTATTTGGTATGAAATTTGTTTTTTCAAATGTAACATGTCCTTACACGCTCTCCCTCTGGCAGACCTTTCCAACTCCGCCCCCACCAATCCTCACCCCCAAAGAAGGGTGGAATGTAAAATGCTTGTTTGGCTGGATTTTAAAATGATACATCTGTTTGGACAGAAATTTTGTCAGCTCTGGGTAATAAAATATGATTTGTAAGTAATGTGTATTTTATTTAACTATTGACTACAAATTAAAAATAAAAAGCTTTTTTTTCTTGGCAACTTCTTAAATAATCTCCTAAAATAGAATAGCTTGAGTGTCCACTACCAGCCATTTTCAGGTGATTTTTAAAAATTATTTTTACAAACAGGAAAAAAAACAGTAAGAGGTTTTAGTGAATAAAGTCAAAACTATCTCAACATGATAACTTAGTTCCAAGCTTTTCAGAACGATGCATTATTTCTTCTAAAACTGTTACACATGGTTTTCATAATATTTACATTTTTTTTTTTTTACTTTTCAATCCTGAGTCATAAGCACAAATGACATATTTCTATCCTGGGAATAGTTTTTAAGAAACTTTCTTATTAGTATTTAATACCCATAAAG
>NW_021895221.1:0-620 GCF_006229205.1 Suricata suricatta
TATTGCTAATATGTGACATTAGGAGTTGATTAGATTCCCCCCTGTATCAATATTTTGAATAGAATGATAATATAATAATACACAACTTACATAAGTTATAAGGTTATTGTGGAAAATAAAAAAACCATGAAAAGGCCTATAATTATGTCAGTTACATGCTTAATATTCATTATGTCTTAACCATCCTAAATGTTACCATTGTTTTTTCCAACAAATGTTTTAGAACCTCTACTCCAACATACTTTTCTTTAAATATGTTTCCCTAGTATGTAACATTATTATATATTTATTTAACTATTAATACCATACCACCAGGCATTTACATCATACAATCTGACTTATGGAAACTTGTCTTAGCTGAAGCCCCGCGTTGAGGCGCCAATTGTCTTAGCCGAAGCCCGGGTCCCGGTGTGCTCCTCCAGGCGTTAGGCGGTACCTGTCTCGTCTGCCCAGACCGGCAGGGCCCAGAGAATCCTCGTGGGTTCTTTTCCTGAGGGAGGGAGAGAAAGGGCAGGAAAGGGGGCGCAGAGAGTGAAGACAGCACACGGAATCCGATCAAGCCTCTTTCTTTATTCTTCTTCCTCCCCTTCCTCCAGCAAACCTGTATCTTATATATGGTT
>NW_021895222.1:0-620 GCF_006229205.1 Suricata suricatta
GCGGGACTTGAACCCACAAACTGTGAGATCATGATCTGAGCCTAAGTCGGATGCTTAACTGACTGAGACACCCAGGTGCCCCAAAACTACAAATATCTTAAATGCCCATCAATTGAGAACTGATAAAATAAATAATTACAGATTTATTTAATACAATAGCAAGCAGGAGTCAAAGATGATACTGTAGAAGGTGACAGAACAATACTCATAATGTTGTTGTGTATAAATGACTTACAGAACAGTATACATATGATCAATCTTGTCTTGAAATCTATATTTTCATAAAAAGTTAGTGAGGACTTAAAGAGTTCTCAGTACGGTGCCTGCAGTACAATAAATATTAAGAAAATATTAGCTATTGTTATTTTTATTTGACAAAATGTTATTAGTCATTATATTTAGGTGATGGAAAATGGAAGACATCATTTTCCTATCTTGGCTTATATGTATTTTCTAAATTTAACATATTTCATTTTGTAACAATAAGAAACAAAAACACTCTTTAGAGCAGCAATGTCAACAATAGCCAAAACATGGAAGGAGCCTAAATGTCCATCACCTGATGAGTGGATCAGGAAGATGTGGTATATATACACAATGGAGTACTACATGGCAATGAG
>NW_021895223.1:0-620 GCF_006229205.1 Suricata suricatta
AGGTTAAATGGAGCAGGTGGCACTCAAGAAATGTATGCTCCCTTCCTGTCCTTCCCTGTAGAAAACCTCTGTCTTGCAAACAACAATCATTTCTATCATTCCTTTTGGGATCAAGGGTAACCTCTCTGTGAATGTTTAATTTCAAAATAATATTACAGGAAGTTTGCAAATGCTGGAAAAACCTCACCCCGACTCTACTTTCCTAATTGAGTTTTACATGCAGCCTGTGACACCTTCCAGACACTAGCCACTTGCAACTGTATCCTTTTTTAGGGGAATCCTCCACACAGTAGCACCCAGAATCTCTTCCTTCCCCAGGTTTCCCACCTTCTCCAATGGCCCTTGGATGGGGGCAGTGGATGGCCCTTTAGACATCCTGTCCACCACATCTGACTGTGGGTGTGAGGCAGAGGGAGGCTCCAGAGTGGAGGTCTGACTCTGGGAAGACCCCCAATGTCTCTGGGCTTCATACCTAGAGGTAAGCACTCACTACTGATGGGCCCTGTGAGGTGAAAATCCCCATAGGGACAATTTCACCCCCATCTATTGGGGAATTGTCATTGGTGTACATCTGTCACTAATACCTCTGTCTTGTCCTCATGGATAGACATCATTTTTTT
>NW_021895224.1:0-1384 GCF_006229205.1 Suricata suricatta
CACTGACACCATCACACAATCCTAGGCTTCAAAGAAATAATTAAAGAATCCATGATTCTTTTTTAAAAAGTTTGTTTATTTAAGTTCTCCCTATACCCAACCGGGGGCTCAAACTCACAACCCCATGATCAAGAGTCACAAGCTCTTTGGACTCAGCCAGCCAGGCATCCCTCTCTGGCTCTGTATTTCATGCTGTCAAAGAGAAAACGAAAAAGAAGAGGGGTAATAGATCTCTTTTATTGTAGCTCTCAGCCTTCTTCCTTAAGACAGGTAAAGTCTGCCGGAGCTGAGATGCATAACTGAGCCGGTTGTTTCCTTGCAGATGCGTAAGAATCCGTTCTGGTGTCGGGATTCCATCTTGTGATTAGTTAGTGAGGTTGCACCCTCAGCCCCCTCCCTTTTCCATGAATATTACAATCCTTCCTTCCCCCCCCCACCTTTTTTCTTCCTCCCTCTCATTGCCCTTCCTTCCGTTTCTCCCTTCTTTCATTCCTTGCTATTTTCTTGATCCTAATAATTAGGAAGATAGAAAGGACCAAAGGCCCTCATAAAATTGAAGTAACTGGCAGTATCCAGTGGAATAGTAGTCAATAAAACAGTAAGTAAGAAGGCAGATTCAATATGACAATACGCATACTCTGATATGAAAAATCAAGATGTAGCACTAATGCGTTGTTAGGTAGACACTGTATAAATGAGGCATTGAAAGAAAAATTGAATACACTGAAACAGTGTTCAGTAATATTGATAGAAAGTGCTCAATACATTGTAACTATTATAACATTCCAGGAACTGTGCTAAATCCTCCAGAGGCACCACATCATTTCTCCTTGCAGGTTGATGTTTCTAAGCCTTAGGGAGCGTCCATTACTTGTTCAGGAACATACAGCGAATTAGCACCGGTGTTGAGACCCTAGCTGGGTCTGTAGGGTTTCAAAACCCATGCTTTCTGTAGTATACTATATTGGGCTTTTTTGTTAGTTTTGGCTTTTGAACATATACACACATCGTTTACATTTGAAATTTATTTTTGTAAATGACATCAAGTAGGCGTTGGCAAGTGGGACTTAGCTAGCCACAAGTTTACTACGAGAATTAGGTTTGTCTAAACCCAACGGGGGCTGAATCGCTATATTTTCTGAGAATTTTGGTGTTCTTTGGGAATGTCTGTATTTCTGAAAGGAGCCACCTATATTTTGGGTGGGAGGCTTAGGCTTTAGTAAAAGGCTCCTTCAGAGTGTCAGGACCTAATGCCGTAGCTGGAAGGCAGTGGCAGGAAGGGGGGCCAGGCAGGGCCCTGGGGAGCAGAGAGATAGGCGAGCATTTGTGATGAGAGAGAGAGAGGAAACCTTCATGATCTCACACAACCTCTCTCCCTGTAGTA
>NW_021895225.1:0-620 GCF_006229205.1 Suricata suricatta
CTATCAGCTGGTCACCGTGGTGATCGCAGCGGCAGGAGGCGGGCTTCTCCTGATTCTGGGCATCGCGCTGATTGTTACCTGCTGCCGGTGAGTGGGGTTCACATTCTACTGCTCTTTGCCTCTGCTAAGCACAGGTCAGTACTTACTCTTAAGAATGGTAGGGGTGGTTCACAGTATTAAATCAAATGACTGAATCATTTAAAAAAGGAGAAAGGGAAATTCATGATAGGTAGTGCCATGGAGCAAAGAAAAGGACAGCAAATGGGACTTTATTTCCTTTACCTAAAAAAAGAATACCCAAACACACAAGCAACAAAAAAGTGATAGTGATGGGACTTCATCAAAATTAAAAACTTCTGTGCTTCAAAGAACACTGTCAGGAAGATGAAAACACAACCCAATGAACAGGAGAAAGTATTTGAAAGTCATATGTCTAATAAGGGACTTGTAGCTTCTAGAATATATAAAGAATTCTTACGACTCAATAACGGAAATGCAACCTAATTTAGAAAAGGGCAGACAACTTGAATAGAATAGACATTGCCAAGGGAGATAAACACGTGGCCAGAAAGTGAAAGAATGCTCAGTATCATTAGCCATTGGGGAAATGCAAATGAAAT
>NW_021895226.1:0-620 GCF_006229205.1 Suricata suricatta
TTTAATGGCCCACCGCGCTACGCTGATTGGTGGAGCTTCGGGTTGGGCGTCTGAGAAAGCCAATGGGAGGCGAGGCGGGGGTCAGCAAGCCAAAGGGACTACAAGTCCCAGCATGCACCGGCCGGGGCTTCTAAACCTGGGGCCCACAAAGCCTGGAGAGCAGGGTTAGCAACGAAGGGAGTGGGGACCGGGGAGGGGGTCCCGGTGTGCGCTGGACCTCCTGGAGATGCAGTAATTCCAGAAGTGTACACCGAAGGCTCAAAACCAGCGTGCGGAGCACTTTAACCCAGGGGCTTCCAAACTTGTCGCACTGTGGAGTCAACTAGGGAAGCTTCAAAAATACCGAACGCCTCTGTGTCACCTCAGACTTGAGAGTTCCTTGGTCTGCACGTGTCCTGGGTTTTGAAATCTTTAAAGAGCACCCCCCCCCGGAGATTCGGACATGCAGATCCCTTTAATCCTCAAGGCAACCCTATGAGAGAGAGGCACTATTACTGTGGCCCTGGCTTTGCAGTTAGGACAGACACTGAAGGGGGTTCAGTCACAGAAGGTAAGTTATCTTCTGAAGATCACATAGCTCTGAAGGGGGGGGGGACCCAGAACCCACACCCAGGCAGTAT
>NW_021895227.1:0-620 GCF_006229205.1 Suricata suricatta
AGCGCTGGGGGGGGGGGGCGGGGGGTAGGGTTGTGCTGGTCAATGCCAGGTGCTCCCAGCTGAGATTTTGATTTGAAGCAATAATAGGCACCTGCTGGGCTGCAGACCACGTGTTCTCAAGAAATGCATCTTGTACATGACAGTGTTGCCCTCAGAGGACTGGTGGCTTAGGCTTTCATCCTGTTCAGCCTCACTGGGTCCCCTCCATTTTAAGTGCCTCTCGTTAAACTTGCCTCCAGTTGCTCAAGGCCTGTGCCAGTGTGGGTTCTGGGTTGCAGACTACTCTGCTTTAGGTTGAAGCCATGTCCTGGGATCAAGCCTTTGGCTGCCTTCCTGTACCTCCATATTCTATATCCCAGGGCCCATCTTGACTCCTTACTGTACCTAAGGAGTATTCTCCAGGGCCCCTTTGTTTCCTTCGCCTTCCTTCTCTCCAGGAGCTCTGAGGTCCTCAGGCTTGTCTGACATTTGGTTTGTGGGCTGGTGTCTGGACTCCTGACCATGACCTACTTGTTGCCTCTGAGTTCTCTAACTTTCTGGTCTAGCTGGGGCTGTCCTCTTGGGTTGCTTTGGCTCACCCCTTTTGGCTTTGCTGCCAGCACCTGTCCTATGATGATCAA
>NW_021895228.1:0-620 GCF_006229205.1 Suricata suricatta
GGTCCAGCTTCTGCCTTCTTCTTGTGGGATGTTTGTTCCTGGAACCCAGCTTGCTGTGAGGAAGCCCAAGCAGGCCACCTGGAGAGATGCCAGCTGACACCCAAAATTGACTGTCAGACAGACGAGTGAGTGAGCCTTCAAATGATTCAGGCCCCAGATCTTGAAGGGCCTCGGCTGACACCACCGAACAGAGATCTCCCCACTGAGCCCTGCCCACATTGCAGACTCATGAACAAAATAAACTGCTAAGCCACTGAAGTCTTGGGTGATCTGCTACATAGCATTAAAGCAATGTCTCTTTCATCTCTATAGGCCCAGCACCCAGGATGGGGCATGACCACAGCGCTCACCCTATGCATATTTCAAGACCTAGTATATGAATGATCCTTTGATCTGCAGCCACAGCTACTGTTTGGTAGTTTTGGTGACAGGGATAGCCTGCCACTTGGTATTACCCTGAAGCCCTTGTTCAGAAGGCCCTGCTCCATTGTGATGCTGCCCACGTACCCTCTGCTCTCAAGCCCCAGCTGAGGCAGTCCTATGCTCAGTCAGCTGCCACTCCCCAGGCATCAGCATCATGGCTGTTCTCACTCACCCCGCTTTGAGGAGCTCTGTGATGT
>NW_021895229.1:0-620 GCF_006229205.1 Suricata suricatta
CCAAATACTCTATATGGAAGATGAACTGCTCTATATATCTTTCATGTAAGAAGTTTATGAGGTCTCCTTAATAACTTACCAGGTAGTATAAGACCTTACTGTGTGAAATATCTGGCAATATTTCATTTCAGAAATACAACGACGGACCTGTAACAGTGTGGCTAGGGAAGGAACTGTGGCACTTAGGTTCATACTCTCACTAGATCTTGTGCAAGTAAAAGTAATTACTTCTATTGTATTTTTGACCCTTTGTCCTGGTTAGTATTTGACTCTCCAGTAAATGAAGTGGTATATCTTTGAATAAACTATAATAACTGGTGTAATAGTGCCTTTTAAATCTTGAGTTACACAACCATTAGTGTTCAGCAAGTGAAATTAATGGAATTTATCTAAAGGATTCAACTCAATTAGATACATCATAATCCATCTTCCAAAGCAATCAACTTAAGACATTATTATAATTATGCAACTATAATATCAAATTGCTGAAAACTCATAGTTTGTGTATCCAACCGAAACTTTATGTAATAAGGTCTCCTTCATTTTATAAATTCACTATCCCTCTGTTAAAAGGACAATGACATTGACCTTCTAACAGTAGTACATACATATATTTTTTT
>NW_021895230.1:0-620 GCF_006229205.1 Suricata suricatta
AAATACAACTTTTTACAGATGCAAGATTCTCCATGATAAACATCTGTTGTGGTCGGGACCAGGAAGCAGAAGAGATAGACCAATTTTTTCTGCATAATTTTTGAGTCATAAATTATGAAAGATGCTTTAACAGATAAAGCAGAGAGGAAATTAATTTAGGAGATGAGATCTATTGTGCAATTCAGAGACCTCTTTTAATTTGGGGGGCAAATTATATTTTGATGTTTGGTTTTACCAAACATCTTTCTTTCTCTGAAATGACCTGCAATATCTCATTATTTCTCTGAGGAGTCACGGAAAGATGTTCCTGCTGAAGGTCAGAGGGTAAATTAGCAACAAGGTCCCAGCCATCTGGAAAAGTGTGGTCTTGTAGAACTTCCTATGGTGACGAAAATGTCCTATACATGCACCTTCCAAAATGGCAGCCGCTGTCCATATGTGGCTTTCCAACACCTCATCTGTGGCTATTTTGGCACAGGAACTTAATTTTAATTTAATTTTCAATTTCAGTGGCACCACTCGGTTAGTGGTTACAGTGCTAGGCAGTGGAGTCTGGAGAACACCTCTGTCTTCTCCCTTTCAGCCAATTAGACCAGACAGAGAGGGATTCTTTATTGTAC
>NW_021895231.1:0-620 GCF_006229205.1 Suricata suricatta
TTTTCCCTGGTCTAAGCCTCCATGACTCTCCATCATAGATTTTATAAAAACACTAAATTCCTTTGCTTGATAGTTAACAAGGTCTATCATCTGACCTAGTGTCCAGTCGAGTCTTTTCCGTTTTCCCATCACCTTTTCCAACCCTTTCCATGGACTCTTACACTGCAGAAATACCACAGGATGCTCATTTCTCTGATGACACTGCAGGCAGCTTTATATTGATGCTTTCTCTAATGCCTTTTGAGCTTCAGGGAATACTCTTCCATTCTCCCTCTACCTTTGATTAACTGCAGCCCCTCTTTAGGTCATAGGGCATTGGAGTCCCCTAGGAATCTAGGCAAGAGGCTCAGCCATCCTCTCATTGCAGGAAAGATGCCAGATAGTTGCTTTTCTTTTCCTTTGCAGCATGAATATGGACACTAGTGATAATCTCTACCTTTTCAATCTGTGGATACCAATGCAAAAAAGAAGAACCAGGAGACATTTTCTCTGCTGGCAGAGGTAGTTGCAGCAAGAAAGAGTTCCCAATGTTGCTGTGACAGTAGTATACTGTGGCATGAGCAGGAGCTCATTCTGAAAGCATAATTGGGGGTCTTACATCTGGCTATATTGCCCTGAGG
>NW_021895232.1:0-620 GCF_006229205.1 Suricata suricatta
ACTTTGTCCAAGTGCATCACTACGTGGAGCAGCCTAGGAAGGGGAATCCGACGCTGCGGACTCCGCTGCACTTCTCAGCCGAAGAGCCCAACTCAGGGGGCTGTCTGAATCAGAATCCGAAGCATCACCCTCTCTTTAAGCTGGCATCTTTTTTTTAAATTTATTTATTTATTTTGAGAGGGAGGGGGATAGGTAGAGATAGACTGAGGGAGAGAGAGAGAGCATCCCAAGCAGGTGTGGAGCCCAATGTGGGGCTCCAACTCACAAATCTTGAGATCATAGCATGAGCTGAAACCCAGAGTTGGATGCTTAACCAATGGAGCCACTCAGGTCCCCCCGCTCCCCCCCCCCATCTCATGTCTTAAGCCACAGCCCATTCACCCATTCACTCACCGGCACAGAGACAGCCTTGATACTTGTTCAGGCCCATCCTGTGCCCTGCTGAGCACCCCTCCTTTATCAGCAGTGAGAAGTCTATTCCTTGGGAGACAGCTCATTCATTCTGGTTAAATGTGGTTTAGGGTCTTCCTGTCTGGCTCCTTAGAGTCGTTCATGCAGTGAATATACAGTAAACAGAATACGCTGAACCTTGCATGTCCCATCCAAAATAAAATGGTTTA
>NW_021895233.1:0-620 GCF_006229205.1 Suricata suricatta
AAAAAAATTCACTCTTTTATTGCTACAATAGTGAGTGACACTGCTTGCTCCCCACAGCTTTAATAGTAACTATTATAAATAAGTTCTTTTTTTTAATGTTTATTTATTTTGAGAAGGAGTATGAGAGAAAGACAGACAGAGAGAGAGAGAGGGGGGAGGGGCAGAGAGGGAGAGGAAGAGAGAGGATTCTAAGCATTTCTGTGCTGTCAGCACAGAGTCCAACACAGGGCTTGATCTCACAAACCATGAGATCATGACCTAAGCTGAAATCAAGAGTCAGACGTTTTACTGACTGAGCCACCCAGGCGCCCCAATAGAACCAAATGTTTCTAGTTTTTGGCATTATAATGGTTGGACAATACTAATTATTATTTTAATATACAATTCTTTGACATCATGTAAGGTTGAATATATTTTCCAATGTTAATTATCCATGATGTGGACTGAATTGTATCCCACCAAAATTCACATGTTAAAGCCTTAACCCCAATGTGACTGTATATGGAATAGGGTCTTTAGAAACTAATTAAGGCTAAATGAGATTAGTTAGGAAGTGTTAATGAGGTATTTTAGAAAGTAATTAAGGTTAAATTAGGTTGGAGCCCTAACCTGCTGGCCAG
>NW_021895234.1:0-620 GCF_006229205.1 Suricata suricatta
CCTAATTTCTTTTTCTGATAGTTCATTACTAGTGAATAGAAACACAACTGATTTTTATCCTATAATTTTACTGAGTTAGCTGATTAGTACTCTAAGAGGTGGAGTCTTTATAATTTTCTTTATATCATACATAATCTGTAAATAGAGAGTTTTATGTCTTCCTTTTTTGATTTGGATGTATTTTATTTCTTTTTCTTGCCTGGTTGCTCTGGCTAGAATTTCTAGTATTATGTCAAATAAAAGTAGCCAGAATCTTGTTACTGACCTTAGAGAAAAGGCTTTTAGCTTTTCTTATTGAGTATGATGTTGGCTGTGGGCTTGTCATATACAGGCTTTATTATGTTGAGGTATATTCCCGCTCACCCAGTTTGAGAGGTTTTTTTTTAAACATCATTAATGGATGTTGAATTTTGTCACATGCTTTTCATACATCTATTGAGATGATTATAGATTTTTATCCTTCATTTTGTTAATGTGATGAATCACATTGATTAATTTGTGAATGTTGAACCATGCTTGCATCCCTGGAATAAATCCCTCTTGATTATGGTGTATGATCCTTTAAATGTATTGTTTATTTCGGTTTGTTAATAATTTGTTGAAGATTTTTGCATCTATAT
>NW_021895235.1:0-1384 GCF_006229205.1 Suricata suricatta
TTCTGTGTGTTTTTTCCTATATCATTTATTTCTGCTCTCATCTTTATTTTTTCCCTTCTTCTCTTGGCTTTAGTCTTCATTTGCTGTTTCTTTTCCAGCTTCTTTAGGTGTGAGCTAATGTTGTGTATTTGAGATTTTTCTTCCTTCTTGAGTAGGCCTGTATTGCTATATACTTCCCTCTTATGACTGCTTTTGTTTCATCTGAAAGGTTTTGGACCGTTGAGTTTCATTTCCATTTGCTTTCACGTATATTTTAGTTTCTTCTTTAATTTTCTGGTTAACCATTCATTATTTAGTATGATGTTCTTTAACATCCATGTATTTGTGGTTTTTTCCAAAATTTTTTTTGTGGCCAACTTCAAGTTTCATAGCATTACAGATAGAAAATATGTATGGTATGATCTCAGTCTTTTTGTATTTGTTGATGCCTGATTTGTGACCCAGTAGTTAATCTATTCTGGGGAATGTCTCATGTGCACTTGAAAAGAATGGGTATTCTGCTGCTTTATGATGAAATGTTTTGAATATATATATTAAGTCCTTATGTTCCACTGTGTCATTCAAAGCCATTGTTTCTTTTCTGATTTTCTGCTTAGATGATTTGTACATTGCTGTAAGTGGGGTATTAAAGTCCCCTACTCATTATCAATGAGTTTGCTTATGTTTTTTGCTTATTGATTTATATGGGTGGGTGCTTCCAAATTGAGTGCATTGACATTTACAGTTGTTAGATCTTCTTGTTTGATAGACTCTTTTTATTTATTTATTTACCCTTAAGTAACACCCAGTGCTCTTCCCCACAAGTGTCCTCCTCCATTCAATCCTCGGTTCATTTCCAGTATTCAGTAGTCTCTCAGATTTTGCGTTCCTCTCTCTTCCCAACTCTCTTTCCCCTTCCCCTCCCCATTGTCCTCCATTAGGTTTCTCCTGTTCTCCTGTTAGACCTATGAGTGCAAACATATGGTATGTGTCCTTCTCCACCTGACTTATTTCGCTTAGCATGACACCCTTGAGGTCTATCTGCCTTGCTACAAATGGTCATATTTCATTCTTTCTCATTGCTGTGTAATTCTCCATTATTTATATAAACCACATCTTCTTGATCCATTCATCAGGTGATGGACATTTAGGCTCCTTCCATGATTTGGCTATTGTTGAAAGTGCTGCTATGAACATTGGGGTACATGTGCCCCTATGTATCAGCACTTCTGTATCCCTTGGGTAAATCCCTAGCGGTACTATTGCTGGGTCATAAGGGAGTTCTATGGATAATTTTTCGAGGAACCTCCACACTGTTTTCCAGAGTGGCTGTACCAGTTTACATTCCCACCAACAGTGTAGGAGGGTGCCTGTCTCTCTACACCCTCGCCAGCATCTATAGGCT
>NW_021895236.1:0-620 GCF_006229205.1 Suricata suricatta
TAACATTTATTTATTTTTGAGAGACAGAGAGACAGAGTGCAAGCAGGGAAGGGACAGAGAGCGGGAGCCACACAATCTGAGGCAGGATCCAGGCTCTGAGCTGTCAGCACAGCTAACACACGTGGGCTTGAGCCCACAAACTGTGAGATCATGACCTGAGCTGAAGTCAAATGCTTAACGGCTGAGCCACCAAGGTGCCCCATCTTGTTAGTATTTTCAGTGGACTAGCTGTCGATCTTATATATGTTACTTGACCTTCCAAATGCATCACATACACATTTTCCTTTTCATCACTTGGCTCTAAGGGACACAAAATTCTTAAAAAAGAAGTTATGGGAATGGCAGTAATTCACAGGAAAGGAGAGCCCTCTGGAGGCTGAAATTTCAAAGTTTAGTGTTTATTGAGACTGCACTCCATAATCAAAATTAATAAAATGACCACTCATAAGAAGAGAACAGAAAAAAAATCTCAATTAAAAAAAATATTTTTTAATGTTTATTTACTTTTGAGAGAGAGAGAGAGAGAGAGACAGAGTGAGTGGGAGAGGGGCAGAGAGAGAGAGACAGAGAGAGAGAGAGAGAGAGAGAGAGAGAGAGAGAGAGAGAGAGAGAGAGAGAGA
>NW_021895237.1:0-620 GCF_006229205.1 Suricata suricatta
TTGAATAGCTTTGCCAGTATGCTTGACTCCAAAGCCTCTACTTTTCTTCACAAAGTAGAGATTAATTCAAGAGGGAAAATCTGCTTTGGGAACCGTGGGCAGTGCAGCACAGTGGTTAAAAGCGTGGTCTCTTGAGTCAGAAAGACTTATTAGAAGGAAATTACTTAAATTCCTTTTGAGTTGATTTCATCTATCAAATGGAAGTAGTGAACCCTTTGTTACTGTTACTGGGGTCTGAGTTAGTCCTCATAGCACTCCCCACAAGATATTTAATTCATAAAATGGCAGGTTAAGAGAAAAAAAGTTCAGAAAGGAGGGCAGGTCCAGAAGCAAGGCTGACTTAGTCACGTGGAGCCCTGGGTCCTGGACAGTTGATTCAGACTGACTGCAGCTGGATGGACTCTGTCCAGAGTTACTGTTCTGCTAAAATACCTGACTCCAAGATAACAATTCACAGTGGAAAGAACCGTTGGAAGAGGAGTCCCACGTATGAAGGGGCAGGGTGTGTTGACTTCATGAGGAATGCAATAGGTGCACGTTTATTTAAATCTGAAGCCATATTGACATTGTTTTAGCCAAAGAATACGTGGTTAGCAGAGATTAGCTCAAGTAAAAGGAGT
>NW_021895238.1:0-620 GCF_006229205.1 Suricata suricatta
ATGTATGCTATTGGCCTGTGAAATTCCCATAGTGAACCAGTGTTAAATAAACTATTGGTAAAAACAATCTCAGTCTCTGAGCATCAACTTGCCTCCCCAAAACAAACAAAAACATCATTCTTCAGAATGACCTAATTTTTAGGTGAATATTGATCAGGAAAAAAAGTCATTAGCTGGCTTTTTCCAATATCAATGCTGACCTTACAGATCAAAAAACAAGGTTTTGGGGCGCCTGGGTGGCTCAGTCAGTTAAGCATCTGGCTTCGGCTCAGGTCATGATCTCACAATTTGTGGGTTCAAGCCCCGTGTTGGGCTCTGTGCTGACAGCTAGCTTGGAGCCTGGAGACTGCTTTGGATTCTGTGTCTCCTTCTCTCTCTGCCCCTCCCCTGCTCACACTGCCTCTCTCTGTCTCTCAAAAATAAGTAAAAAACATAAAAAAATTTTTTAAATGAGGTTTTGTCTTCTGCTTAGTATATGACCTTGACCAGTTATTTCACCTCTCAGAGCTTCCAAATCTGACAAAGCCATCAGACTAGAATATCATGCCATGAACGGGATGCCTAAAATGGCACAAATAAGATTACAGTGCCAATCTATTTGCTCAATACCATGATGATTG
>NW_021895239.1:0-620 GCF_006229205.1 Suricata suricatta
TCTCTGGATGGGGAGGGAGGGCAGAGATGGAGCTTTGACCCGGGACGGAGGAGGCACACAGGTGAACGAGGTGAACGGCATTTAGAGTCAGGGTCCAACAGCAGGAAAGGTTCAGGGCCCCTCACAGGAAGCAACAGACTGGGGGTGCAGCGAATGAAATTAGGAGAGAGGGATGGAATGAACTGGAAACTTCCTACTTTCTTGCCATGGGTCTAGCCAGGCCAAAAACAGTTTGGCAGACAGGAGTCACCAAGTCACATGAAAAGACTTTAAAGAAACGGTGTCAGGTGTCTGTTCTGCACCCTGCATGTGGCACTAGTTACACAAACTGATACATGTAATAAAATCCCATAGAACTAGACGTCAACACAAAACAAAAATCAAGTGCACGTACAAAATGGTGAAAACTGGGGCTCTTGGACGGCTCAGTCGGTTTAAGGTGCGACTTTGGCTCAGGTCCTGATCTGGCAGTTAATGAGTTTAAGCCCCGCCCCCCGTCAGGCTCTCTGCCATCAGCACGGAGCCCGCTTCAGATCCTCTATCTCCCTCCCTCTCTGCCCCTCCCCCTCTCAAAAATAATAAAACCAACTTTAAAAGGCCTGGAGTTTAACCATACTGCA
>NW_021895240.1:0-620 GCF_006229205.1 Suricata suricatta
GCTCCCTTGGCTCTGGGCGGGTCCAACAGTGCCCGGTGCCTTCTCAGGCTCCTCCCCCTCTCCTGTCCCTCACACGTTGGCGTGCCTCCAAGCTCTGCCCTGGGCTGCCTTCTGTCAGTTCTACTTTCTCTCTGGACTGTCTCAGCCATTCGCAGGCGTTCAAGCATCATCTCTGTGCTCTGGTGTCCTTATTCTGTGCCACCGGCCTAGATTTCTCTGAGTTCCAGACCGACACGCCGCTTGGCTGTCCCAGCGGCACCTCCACTCACACCTCTGAAAGTCACTGTGCCTCTTCCTGCGCCCTCCAGGAAGTGGGGTCACCTCCCCTAAACTAAAGGGGGCCCATCACTGCCTAAACCTACAAGAAGTGAGGCCTGTCAGCCTGTGTCAATCAATCACTCAGAACTCTCTCCCTTAAGTCGGCCGGTCTCTCTTCTTGCCACCATCCCCTCTGTGGCCAGGGCCACCATTTTTCCTTTGGAGGAAGATCTAACAACCTCCTGTTGCTCTCTCTCCACCTGTCAACCCCATTTTCCACATTGAAGACAACACTCTTTCCAAAACACAAATCTCCCAGCCCCCATGTCTCTTCCCGATGACTCCTACCGGTCCCGCAAGCT
>NW_021895241.1:0-620 GCF_006229205.1 Suricata suricatta
TTGAGAGACAGAAAGATACAGAGCACCAGCAGGGAAGAGGCAGAGAGAGAAAGACATGGAATTTGAAGCAGGCTCCAGGCTCTGAGCTGTCAGCACAGAGCCCGAAGCGGGGCTCGAACCCACAAACTGTGATATCATGACCTGAGCCAAAGTCAGACACTCAACCGACTGAGCCACCCAGGCATCCTATTTTATTTCTTTATTTTTATTACTTTGACAACAAAATGTACTAAGTAGTAGAAGGTGAGCTTTGCTATTTTGCTAATTTTCATCTTTAAATACCTTTATATTTCTTCCCATGCTTCTATGCTTTTCTAATAAAGACAAATATGCCATTTCATAGCTCTGCTTAATTCATCAATATCTCTAAAAGTAGGATTAATTCAATAAAATATATATTATATATTTAGAGCAATTTTACGTGGAAATAGCAGTAGTTTCCCCTTTTCCACAGTTTCACATTGCACAGTTTCAGTTACCCATAGTCACCTGGGGGCCAGAAGCAGATGATCCTCTTTAGCATCAGAAGGTCAATAGCAGCCTAACGCTCCTATTACGATGTTACGATGTCCACACACCTCACTGCATCTGGTCACATGGGCCCTTTATCATCTAGCATC
>NW_021895242.1:0-620 GCF_006229205.1 Suricata suricatta
GTTACATAGCTTGTCACCCTTGCTTCTGATATTTGCCTTCTTATAACTGAAGCACTTGGCTCAATTACTATGACATATTTAAAACTAAAATGGACTTAGCAATGGCAGAGATATTTTTCTCATGTAATCAAATAAAATATTTACTGGAAAATAAATGTCAGGAAACCTAGAAAATGTAGAAAAGAAAACAAATTATACTGGTTCAGTAGAATTTCTCCATTATGTTCAACTTCACTGAAATGATTGAACTATTCTGTTTTGCAGCAGGGCCAGATGAAACCGAAGACCACTTCTAGCCTACGAGAGACTCTTTCAAACCAAAAGTCACCTGCAGATTAAAAGTGATGGGATGGAGGGGCACCTGGGTGGCTCAGATAGTCAAGTGTCTGACTTCAGCTCATGTCATGATCTCATGGTTCACGAGTTCAAGCCCCACATCAGACTCTGAGCTAACGGCTTGGAGCTTGCTTGGGATTATCTCCCTCTCTCTCTCTCTCTGCCCCTGCCCCCCAAATAAATAAATAAACTTAAAAAAATGAAAGTGAGGGGATGGAGAAACATTTATTACACAAATGGATGCCAAAAGAAAGCTAGGGTAGCAATATTTATATTGGACAAAA
>NW_021895243.1:0-620 GCF_006229205.1 Suricata suricatta
TGTCCTGTTGAGTTGGCAAACCAGCAGAATAATTGTATCCTGTTCCCATACTACCTGAATATTGCCATCTTCTATTGTGATGTTGAGTTAAATGTTCGTGTTACTACTGTTTTATTCCACCCCCAACTTTAAAATTCTAGAAGACCGGCAGTATGTCTTGCTACTCCATGGCATGTAGAGTTCGCTCCGTAAACGTTTGTTAGAGACCCATGCTTGGGTGCTGAGGCTCGGAGGGGGTCCCCTCAGTGCTCCCCGATGGGATTCCCACTGCTTAGTTTGGTCCAGGATGTTCGCTCAAATAGATATTGGAGGCCAACCAAATGGTTGCAATAAAACGAGATCTTAATGCCTTAGAAAAAAAGTTCGTTAAAAGAAGGTTGAATGAAGCGTTGACTGTGAGGAAGTGAAGAGCGGTTTTTATGGAGAAAGCAGTGTTTTAGCTAAATTACCGAAGTTGGTGAAGAGGGAAGGGGAGGAGAGGAGGCAGAATGAACACAGCATGGATGATAAAATACGGCAGGGTTCGGTGTGCCTGCAAGGCAGCCAGGGGTGAGGGAAAAATCGTGTGTTTGGAAAGTTTGTTTAGGGTTGGGCTACCCAAGAGTTACTCTGTGGCGGAG
>NW_021895244.1:0-620 GCF_006229205.1 Suricata suricatta
TTGTTATAATAATAACAATGTATTTCACTGTATAAAACACAATTATTTCCCTCTTCAAACCATGTAGTTTGTTTTTGAGTTATATATTTTTTAAAAGGAAAGGAACTCTGAGAAAGACAACAAATTAATATCACCCATATGGCTCTACCTTATTTTTCATCCTACCAGGAGGTATTTAACCCTGCTTTTATGCTGAAATAAGTTGGTAGCCCTAAAATAATACCAATGCTTTGTCTTTACCCCATAGAAATTCAAATGTAGGGCCCAGGCATCATTTTTTATGCTCTACAGATAAATCTAACATGTAGCTAAGGAATAATGACTACTCTAGACAGGTATCACCTCTCTCATGTTATATATATTATAAGAAAAACTACTACCACTGCCATTTGTTGAAAAGCTACTATGTGTCTGTTCTTTATATATTCTATTACATTATGCAAGCTTTACAAAAACCGTATAAATTCATTATTCTCACTTTTAGGTAGGAAAGCAGAGTTGGAGGATAAAGTAACTTGTACAAATTATATAGTCTCTAAAAGTTAATGCTGAGATATGTATTCGGGTCTGTGAGCATAGTTTTATTATTGCAAATAACCATGGTGTTAATAATGATCTGC
>NW_021895245.1:0-620 GCF_006229205.1 Suricata suricatta
GTGAGGTAGTAAGGTGGGAGAGGTCTGTGCAAATGGGGAAAACAAACTTCATAATTTGGTAGAGACAAAACCCTGGGTAGTAGAATCATAGGGAAGTTGTTTCCAGGGTAAGAAGGAAAGAAGGGCCAGTGGGGGACTCCCCTTGGGGGTTGCATGGTTTTCTGTAGAAGGCATTGAGGGTTTGAACTAAAGATCCCATTCTAGGTCCTGAGGAAAGCTCCTCAGGGAAGAGACTCACGTGATGAGTTGAGTGATGGTCTGGGAGCTCCTGTGGGGCAAGGTGACAGCAGTGCTTCCTGTCTTTTTTAGTGGTAAGTGCTTCTTTCTTTTCCAAGGGTGGCTGTTAATGGAGATAATGCACAAGGGATGGCTTGAACAATGTCAAAGTAAGTAAGGTGGCTGGCAGAATTGAGAGTCGGGGACTTGGTTTCAGAGTCCTAGCCAAGGAAATCCAAGACCCGGGTCCTCTAGATTCTTGCCCTGTGACGTTGGACAAGTGTCTTCTGCTCCATGGCCTTTGTTCCGGTATAATGCAGGAGCCAAAAGAAGGGCCTCATATTGGTCACTGGGGCAGTATAGTGATGTGTGCCTCCAGAAAGGCCAGGTGTCTTGTGCCTCTT
>NW_021895246.1:0-1383 GCF_006229205.1 Suricata suricatta
AGGGGAAAGAATGCTTTTAGGACGTGCCCGGACCGATTCACTTCTGAAAAAATGAGTACCCCTGGCTTAGCAGCCGCCGTGGTGAGAAGCGAGGAGAAGCGGGACGTACCAGCGAGCGGAGGACGGCCGGACACCGCGGCCCCGCCGGCCCCTCCGTGGGGACGCGTCCCGGCAGGTGCGTCCGGCCGCGCGGGGAAGGGCGCGTCTGCTCCGAGGTTTCCCGCCTTCCTACGGAGTCGCCCGACCCGGGCCTCGGCTCCTTCTTCGGTTTCGGGCCCCGAACTGCGTCCGGGCGGGAGGCCCGGTCTCCCTCTTCCCCCGGGCTGGGTCCGCGGCGGCCACCCCGCTCTCGGGCGTCACCACGCGTCCCGGGAGCCGAACTGCAGCTCCGGCTTGGCGACCCCGAAAGACGAGCTCTGCGCCGCGCGGCGCGGGGTGCGGGCCCCGGTCTCCAGGGTCCAGGCGGAGGCGGCCTCTCCCGACGGTCCCCGGAAGCGCCGGGCCACCTGGACCCCGCTCCCGGACATCGGCCTGAATCGTCTCGAGTTTTCCCGGAAGATCCCTCGAGGCTGAATATGGAGCTTTTCCATTTCCTTCTCCCCTGCCCACCCCTCCAGACGTGAAGGACGCGAGGAATAGGAACAATTCTCTGTGGTTCCCGAGACAGAGCGCGAGGAAGCAATGCTGTTTGAGTGCCATTCACTATTGGATGAAAATTTCGTGTGCGTTGGCCAGTTAGCGTAGTTGGTTAGGGCACGCTGCTAATAACGCCAAGGTGGCGGGTTCGAGCCCTGTACAGGGTAAGTCCAGTGTTTTTGCGCTACCCGCGGACCTGCACAGGCCTCTGCGCTTGGGCTTTGCTTGGCGAACCTGTCTCCGAACTTCTTTGCTGTGGGTGCTTGACCCCCGCCCCTGTCTCGGCCCTTTGCGCCTCTCTATCGGGGGCGACGTGGCCGCAGAGACCAGGCACAGCAGATGGGTTTTGTTTTCCTGTGACGAAACCCTTTTGGAAGGGGAAAAACCTGAATTTGGTTTCCTCTGAAAACCAGATGTGTAATCACCCACTCGCTGGGCGTCATTCTGCATTCTCCGCTTCAGTCTAAGACAAAACAGGACTAAAAGAATGAGAAAGAAAACTCCTCCAAAACTTTCACAGTAAGAATTGACAAAGATCTTGTTTCACCCACTCTCACATTTATTCTAACATGAAAGGATTACATAACTTGAAACGTTATTTGAAGTTTCTTGCTTTGCGTTAATAATGCATACATGGATGATGTTTGGAAAAAAGAAATCTTAAAAAGATAAATGCAAAGGTTTCCCTTCCATCAGTATTCTCTGTCAGCCCACTTCTCACCATCACCTCCTGGAGGTAAACTCTGT
>NW_021895247.1:0-620 GCF_006229205.1 Suricata suricatta
TTACAATTCACTCTTGGTGTTGCACATTCTATGGGTTCGGACAGAAGTAGACGGGCACTCCTTGGAGACCCTGCAGCTTCAGTTCCGGACCACCCTGGAAAGGCAAATGTTGCAATAAAGTGAATATCACAAGAAAGTGAGGCAAATGAATTGTTTGGCTATCCAGTGCTTTTAAAGGTCACATTTATGCTATATCCTAATCTAAGTGTGCGATAACGTATATCCAAAGAACTACGTACATGCCTTCATTAAAAATCCTTTGTTGCTGAAGAGTGCTACCCATCATCTGAGCTGTCAGCAGGTTATAACGTTTGTGCTGGTTGTGACGTCTTGCCTTGATGTTGACGCTGCTGACGGATTGGGGTGGCGGTTGGAGGGAAGGCTGAGAGGGCTGCGCTGTCCCTTCAAATAAGACAATGATGATGTCTGATGCGTAGACGGACTCTTCCTTTCACGACTGATTTCTCTGTGGCAGGCGATGCTGGTTGACGGGATGATACCCACAGGAGAACGACTTTCGCAGTTGGAGCCAATCCTCTCAACCTCTTTGCTATTTTTCCAACTAGGTTCATGTAATATTCTGCTTTTGCTGTTGTCATTTCAACAGACGTCACAGCATT
>NW_021895248.1:0-620 GCF_006229205.1 Suricata suricatta
ATCCCATTTGTTTATTTTTGCTTCTGTTTTCATTGTCTTTAGAGTCAGATCCAAAAAAACATCATGAAGACAAATGTCAAGAAGCTTACCACTACATGTTCTTGTAGGAGTTTTATGGTTTGGGATCTTACATTCAAGTCTTTAATCCATTTTGAGTTAATTTTGGGGTATGGTGTAAGACAGTGGTCTAGTTTCATTGTTTTGCATGAATGTCCAGTCTTCCCTACACCATTTATTGGAGAGACTGTCCATTCCCTATTGTATATTCTTGTCTTCTTTGTCATAAATTAATTGACTGTACATGTGGGGGTTTATTTCTGGTTCTCTGTTCTCTTCCACTGATGTATGTGTCTGTTTTTAATGCTAGTACCATACTGCTTTGATGACTGTAGTTTGTAGTATAATGTACTTTTTTGGCAGTATTATAATTTGAAATCAGAAAGCAGGATACCTACAGCTTTGTTCTTTGGAGTTACTTTCTAAGACCTCCCTAACATTACTGTACCCTCTTTCCTGCTAGAATTGGATGCTATGGAATCACATCTACTGCTTTTTCTGACATTTCTGAAGTCTACTGTGCTCAAGTCTAGGGGTCCCTCTGCCTAGTCTTCTTTTTTTTT
>NW_021895249.1:0-620 GCF_006229205.1 Suricata suricatta
TTGCTGGAGACTGGCAGGCAGGACCTGAGGCTGGGGCCAGGGAATCGGACTGTGGGAAGAGTGGGCTGCACCTTAAGAACAACATGGGCACAGGTTGGCCCCTGACGCCAAGTCCCCATCTGCTGGTTGAAGCCAAGGCAGCATGGTGAACCTCCCAGTGATCACCTGGCTGTCCCAAGTGCCAAAAGGAGTGATCCACAGTGCCCTCCCCACTAATCCCCCCTTCAAGGCTCACCCACTTCACTCCTTCCTCCTCCAGCATTTGTTGCCGTGGGTTGGGCTGCCCAACATCCATGCAAATTGAGATTCCAGATCCACAAGCAAACACAAGCTAGGGAATCTTCCCAGGGCCAGGAAAATGAGACTCGTCTGGAATCCAGCATAACTGGAGAGCACGGGCCTACAAATAAGTTCAGTTTTGGCCAACATGTATGAAGCCTCGAAAACCATGGAAGAGCTAAGCAGGAAGGCTCACTGATTTCATTGCTTTTGTCTCTGCCGTGATAGCTTCCTGAGAACTTTCTAGTCATTTCTTGACTTTATGTCTCTGGTAATTAAATGTTAACACAGGCTGGAAGCCCAAATACCACTTCTTGAAATAGCAAACTGAGGAAACGGCA
>NW_021895250.1:0-620 GCF_006229205.1 Suricata suricatta
GTTTAAAATGAAATGTAAGTTAAAGAAACTTTTACAATGAAAACAGCAGGTAGGGGTGGGCGTTAATGTTTCAGTGGCTCAGTTGGTTAAGCATCTGACTCATAATCTCAGCTCAGGTCTTGATCTCAAGGTCCTGAGTTCAAGCTCTTTGTTGGACTCTGAGCTGAGCATGAAGCCTACTTAAAAGAAAAAAAAAAAGGGCCACCTGGGCAGCTCAGTTGGGTAAGCATCCAACTTTGGCTCAGGTCATGATCTCGCGGTTCGTGAGTTCGAGCCCCACGTCAGGCTCTGTGCTGACAGCTCAGACCCTGGAGCTAGCTTCAGATTCTGTGTCTCCCTCTCTCTCTGCCCCCAACCCTGCAAACACTGTGTCTCTCTCTCTTCTAAAAATAAATATTAAAAATTTTTTAAAATAAAAATATTAAAAAAGAAAGAAAAAACAGCAGGGATATAAAAATTCCACCAGCTCATTAGAGCAGAATGTCAAACCTTTTGCATGGGTTTTTGTATTAGTCGCTTTTATAGTTACAAGTGACTAAAATCCAAACAAATAACTCAGGCCAAGGCGGGGGAATTTACTGGTTCTGGTAAATAGACCAAGGAAGAGGAGGGTGGACTTG
>NW_021895251.1:0-620 GCF_006229205.1 Suricata suricatta
GTCATAGGCAGTGTTGTACCTTCTTTGGAGAAGTGTGCAATCTGATACTTTCTCCCTTAATTTTAATAATGTGTTCCAGCCTGGCCCCAACCACTGACATCTAAATATCTTACTGACGCAGCGGGACTCCGAGTGTGTGTAGACCAGACCTCCCCCCGTGGAACACATCTGTCTCCAGCCTGGCTAAATGACTTATTAGCATGATGCCACCCGGTCAGTGGTTCGTGGGATGTCAGCAGGGTGCTCCGATGACGGAGGTCTCCCTGGAGGAGGTGGCGGCAGAGGTGGGAGGGTCAGCCCAGCCTGGGGCAGAGATCTACGTGCACAGTGTTGTTTTATCCACAGGCAGGTGAGCGTGCTCTGATCCGTTTCCCACCTTCGCCAGACAATCAGCCCTCGCTCACTCTGGCGAGGGCAGACGGCAGCAGGCGCTCATGTCCGGCTGAGGGTCCAGAAGCTGCTCTCGTCTTCCAAGGCCAACACGCACTTGGCAGGACGCTGGCTGGCAACTGGAATGGCGATGTGACAGGTACCCTCTGTCCCCTTTCCCTTGGTAAGAGTGGCTCCTAATCCCCACGGATGGGCTATTGCTGCTGATGTGAAGTCTTGGCCACACGGGG
>NW_021895252.1:0-620 GCF_006229205.1 Suricata suricatta
TTTTTAAAGTTCATTCTGTATATTCTTTGAGGCAGGTGTCCAAATGTACTCTTTTGCATGTGAATATGCTGTTGTCTAATCAATATCTGTTGAAAAAAATACTAGTTATTTCCACATTGGATGGTCTTGACACTTTGCCAATATTATCAGTGGATCATAAATATATTGGTGTATTTCTGGCTCTCAATTATAACCTATTGTTATATATGGTTATACTTATGTCTGTAACACACTGGATTACTGTACTTTTACAATATATTTTGAAATTGAGAAATGAGTGTTCCAGCTTTGTTCTTCTTATTTCAAGATTGTTTGGCTATGTTCTGTACTCTCATTTCCATCAATTTTAAAGTCAGTTTTTCAATTTCTCTTGGAATTTTGGTAGAAATTGCATTAATTAGTATCTTAATTTCAGGAGTATTTATCAACTTAACAATAATAAATCTTTGAATCAATGATTATAAATTTTTTTTGATTTATATTTTTCTAATTTTTTGAGAAATATTTGATGAATATAACTACATATATTTTAAGTATACACTATAATGTTTTAATATACATATACATTCTGGAGTGATTACCAAGATCAAGATAGCACATTCATCACTTCACATGGTTAA
>NW_021895253.1:0-620 GCF_006229205.1 Suricata suricatta
ACCCAAACCTTACTTAAGACATTTTCTGTATTTAATCTCCTTAAAGATAGATTATGGAAAAGCATAAGTAATTGGACTTCTTTACTTGCAAATGGATTACTTTTCACATAGGCCTTAGCTGGGTTATGTGTGTACTAATTTGTATTTAGAAAAAAGACTTATTTATGCTGCTGACATCTTGGATCATAGCAGAGAAAGACTGAGGACTAATGAGGTGGTTCTGCTAGTAGAGCAGATCACCTCAACTGAGTTCTCAGAGCTGCTTTAAAACTGGGTTTGAGTCACTGTTAGAACAAAACTGTTCAGAACAGAATGCAGCTAAACACTCTAAGCCTTTTCATGTAAAAGCTAAAAAGAGGAAGTTCATTCTAAACAGGAATTCTGCTTGTTCTGATATCCGTCTTTTTAAGATCACAGTGATACTTTCCAGAATTGCTTCAGACACTTGGGAGGGTTATCCTTGCAGTCAGCCTTTCTTTAGAAGTCAGACAGACCTTCTCGATGAGCTCGATGCAGGCAGCCAGGTCCATCCCGAAGTCGATGAAGGTCCACTCGATGCCCTCCTTCTTGTACTCCTCCTGCTCCAGCACGAACATGTGGTGGTTGAAGAACTGCTGCAG
>NW_021895254.1:0-620 GCF_006229205.1 Suricata suricatta
TGTATTAGTCACCTTAGGCTTCCATAAAAAAAAGTACCATAGATTTGCAGCTGGCTTAACCAACAGAGATTTATTTTCTTACATTTGTGGAGGCTAGAAGATGAGATCAGAATTTTCGATGATTGGGTACAGGTGAGAACATTCTTCCTCACATACAGCTACCTTCTCCTTGCGTCTTCATATCACAGAGAGAGAATGTTATTGTATCTTCTTTATTTTTATAATGGCTTTTATTTCAATACTTGCATTTATTCAAATAAATGTACCCCAACTTTTTTACCTGAGCCAAACCTAAATATCTCACAAAGTCCCCATCTCCAAATATCATTACTCTAGAGGTGGAGACTTCAATATATGAATTCTTCAGGGACACATTTTAGTCCATTGCACTCACCTTCCTCACATATGAAATACAGATATTAATAGAAAATTTTCTTTAGAGGGCTGTTGTGAAATGAAAATGAGGTAACAGGTATAAGGGAGTCAAAAGAGATGTTAGCACATGGTCAATGTTATATGACTGTTAGCTGATATTGTTATCATCCCCAGGTCACTATGACTTATAAAAAGATATCAACAAAATGTGTAATGCAGCACAAGCAACTCAAACCTCGTAGTTA
>NW_021895255.1:0-620 GCF_006229205.1 Suricata suricatta
TTTGGAGAAAATTTAGGGGGTTGGTCCAAAGGCGTGGAGGTTTTCACAATGCTGTTTCAGAAGAGTTCTTCAGTGTGTGGAAGTTGTTGTGCAGAAACCAATCTGCTCCATTCTTCAGTAGCAGACTGGGTAGGAATCTCATGAGAAATGGAAAGGGTGTTCAGAAATACTCTGTAAATGGTTAATGTGTAAATTACTGGAAACCTCTATCAAGAGGATGTGAAAAATGTGATGTATAAGAGTTTTAAAGACATTTTCCTCCTGAGTTCTTACTTTTAATCTAATATATTTCTGAGTCACTAACTAAAATTCCAAATCACGGGGTAAGAACTGCATCCTATAGAAATGATTCCATATTGGAAACGTATTTCTTCATGTCCCTTTCCCAAACTGTCCCAGCACCTTGAAAGAATGAACCACATTTCTCAACTCCAACCATGATGGACAATTATCTGTATTTCTAAATACTTGATTCTGTGACATCTTGAATGAGGGGATTAGATAAGCCACAATTTTCAGAGGTATAGAGGAAAGAAAAATCATATTAGTATATGGTCACCGCTCTGAGAATTTAATTAAAAGTATCACAATTACTTTATTATGTGATGTTAATAAAAAAT
>NW_021895256.1:0-620 GCF_006229205.1 Suricata suricatta
AATGTTGGTAAGGATGTGGAAAAACTGGAACCCTCATCCCCTGCTGTTGGAAATGTAAAATGGTGCCGCTACTTTGCAAAACAGTTTTCAGTTTTTCAAATGTTTAAGCACAGAGTTACCATATGATTCAGTAATTCCACTCCTAGACACATACACAAGAGAAATAAAAATATGCCCACATAAAACTTGTATATGAATATCCACATCAGTGTTATTCCTAATAGTCAAAGGATAGGAACAATACAAATATTCATCAACTGAAGAATGAATGCACAAAATTTGGTATATCCACAGACAATGGAATATTATTTGGTAATTAAAAGGAATGAAGTATTTAAAATAGTATTACATGGATGAACCTTGAAAATTCTATGCTGAATGAAAAAAGTTAGTCCCAAAGACAATACGTTGTATGGTTCCATTTATATGAAATGTCCAGAATAGGGAAATCCATAGAAATAAAAAGTAGGTTAGGGGTCACTTAAGGTTGGGGGCAGGGAGGGATAGTGAGTTGATAGTTAAAGAGTACAAGGTTTCTTTTTGAGGGTGATGAAACTGTTCCTACTGACTATGCTGGTGTTTGCACATACCCAGGACGTTTGTATAAGATCAGGAAGGAG
>NW_021895257.1:0-1383 GCF_006229205.1 Suricata suricatta
AGGAAATTATATTGAATATCAAAACACATTAGAAATTTACTGGCATCTTAATTTCTTACATTTCCCCTCCAAGCAATATCAGATAGACGTCTTCTTACTCTTACCCTCCTTTTTCCTCTTTAAAATTGACGTCGATCCCTTTCTTTCTGAAAAACAAATACTGAACATTATCTGGAAAAAGGCACATGTTCTCGTTCCAAGAACTGGAGCTGGACAAATCCTTGAGACCATCTCGTCTGTCCTTGGGAAAGAGCTGGAAGAGTGCGCTGTAACGCACACCCTTCAAACACACGTATGTCTAATGCAATCCCACAAACTTCTAAAATTAATTCCACAGTGCTTGGCTGGGAGCAGGTCGCTGGGCCCAGGCTACTGGGACACCCAGGCCAGAGGAGGGGAGGGGGAGGGGGAGGAGAGGGGAGCCTTGGGGGCCAGAATGCCTGTGTAGCTCCAAGGCCATAAGGGAAAGGCCTGGTCAGCAAAGAGAAAATTCCCCTGAAAAGTTTGCAGCACTTCCTAGTCAGAGAAAAGTGCAAAGACAATGGAAAAGAGCGACCCAAGGGAACAGAGCTAATTGACTAACTGGGAATCTGAAGGTTGAGACTTCAAATCAGCAGAGTCCAGAGTCTGATGAAGCCAGAGAGGGAGAAGACAAGCCTGCTTCTGCCAGACCTCCAGGGAGACCCAGCAGGGTCCTGGGGAGCCGCCCCAGCACCCAGCCAGGGGGTAATGGAGAATTTGCAACTGTAAATAACAGCCTGTGGGAAGGGACCTATACAATAATCAGCAAATTCTGCCTCCTCTCTCTCTTTCTCTTCCTCTTCAGATAAAGGTACAGGTGGAGTCAGGCGCTAGCTGTTTTCCTGTCCAATCAGAAACTGGTGGGTTATTGGATTAAGGGAAGCTTTGTCTTGTGTGCGAACCTTACTCATTCTCTGATCGCTTCAATCCTGTAGGAAGAAAGATATTTGTTAAAAGGAAAGAGCAAGCCAGCCCGTTGTTGAATGTGGAAAGTCCGGGTTGAATTTTAGAAGAGATTCTCAGTGCCTCCCTGAATCTTCTCGGGAAACACCTTCCAAACGCCTTTCTCATTAGAAACCATCTGTGAGGCCAGGAGGAAGCACTGGTTTAGGGACACAGACAGACGCGAGGAGCTCGAACCTGTGACTCCAGGGCTCAGTCCTGTTCGTCTTGTGCTCCGTTTCCAACACACACATTCCTTTCTTTTTCCATAACAAACAGCAAGCAATGTTCTCTTTTTGAACATTTTTACGTATGATAGGATGGACATCATTCCCTTAAGGTCTTTTTACTTTGTATATATTTTTGTGTCTGTCTCCTTTCGAGTTTGTGAAACACTATGTTGCAGTTGGTTGATCTCTG
>NW_021895258.1:0-620 GCF_006229205.1 Suricata suricatta
TCCATTCATGATCTCAGGGCTATGTATTTAAGCCCTGCCTCATGCTCTGTGTCAGCAGCATGGAGCTTGCTTGGTATTCTCTCTCTTCCTCTCACTTCCTCTCCCCTGATCCTGCTCTCTCTTTCCCTCTCTAAATAAACAAACATATTTTAAAAATCCAGAAATCTTGAGTCTTATTTTCTTAGAGACTCATATTTTTAAAATTTTTTTAAATAGTTTATTGTCAAATTGGTTTCCATATAACACCCAGTGCTCTTCCCCACAAGTGCCCTCCTCCATAACCACCACCTCTTTTCCCCCTCCCCCTTCCCCTTCAACCCTCAGTTCATTTTCAGCATTAGTAGTCTCTCAAGTTTTGCATCCCTCTCTCTCCCCAACTCTGTTTCCCTCTTCCCCTTCCTCTGGTCCTCCATTAGTTTTCTCCTGTTTTCCATTTTTAAATCTATGAGTGCAAACATATGGTATCTGTCCTTCTCTGCCTGACATCGCTTAGCATGACACCCTCAAGGTCCATCCACTTTCCTACAAATGGCCATATGTCATTCTTTCTCATTGCCATGTAGTACTCCATTGTGTATATATACCACATCTTCTTGATCCACTCATCAGGTGATGGACAT
>NW_021895259.1:0-620 GCF_006229205.1 Suricata suricatta
TATGAAGAAGGTAGTTGTTACTCCTTTCTAACCTTTTCTCCATAAAACCAGAGGTTTAAAATTGTCAGGCCACAGCAGGTTTGATGAGGAGATGGAATAAATAAGATGAAAAGTGAAGTGGAAGTTTAAATGTATCCATTTGTCTCATTAACCTTTTCTTCTCTATAGCCTTGTTCATGCCCACAGAGACCATAAAAATTTCAAAGTAGCTGTTGAAATTTCAATTTCAAAAAGTGTTTACAAATTATTTTGTAATATTTACTGTATACTAGGGAGTGAAAGGAATGCAGGAAAAAATAGAAGGAACAAGGGAAACAATATATTTGCTAGTTTTACATAAAATGTTCAGTTTTTGAAAAGGAAAGTAACACTTTTTAAAACTTTTATAAATTAGGAAATATGTGAAGAGCCCCCTTTAAATATTCTGATCAAGGGGCACCTGGGTGGCTCAGTTGTTTCAGCACCCAACTCTTGATTTCAGTTCAAGTTATGATTTCAGGGTTGGGAGATCCAGCTCCCTGTCAGGCAGAGCATGGAGCCTGCTTGCTTAGAATTTTCTCTCTCCCTCTCTCTTTCTCTCTCTCCCTCCCTCCCCTAACCCCCCAAATAAATAAACTTAT
>NW_021895260.1:0-620 GCF_006229205.1 Suricata suricatta
TCTTCTAATTACACCACAGCTTCTTTGTCCTGCAATCTATGGAGATACCTTGATCATGGCCAATTTTCTAGAAGTGTGGACTGTTACCACCTTATCAGAATCATTTCAGTGAACTTGTTTAAAATGGAAATTATAGGGCCATACACCGGGTCTGTGAATTGGTATCACTGAGAATTCTAATGGGAGGTGGAACATAGAATCAGAATTTTCAAAGTGTTGGATGTTAGATTGTTATCTACGCTGAAGCCCAAGAACTCAGTGAGGAATCTTTTGTCTGGCTGCCCTTCCAGAATCCACTGCTGAAATCATTCCGAAAAGTTTGTAGTTTCTTTGGGTGTCTATTTTCCTTTCTAAGCAAGAAGCTGAAGGAAGAAGTAGAAATCTGCTTAGACTCTATCTACATGGAGAGAAAAATTAAGAAAAAGTTCAGTGGTTAATTTTTCCCACTTAGCAAGTGCTAACTTTCTACTGTGTTCTTAAAGAAGAAACATTTCTTCCTCCCAAGTGATATTTCGAGCGGTGTTTGCTGCTGTGTTACTTGAAAATTAAAAATAGTGACTCCCTCCAGCCAGTCCTTAAAAATTTGTAACCATTAACAATGGACTCTTTAAGCAGCAGTA
>NW_021895261.1:0-620 GCF_006229205.1 Suricata suricatta
CTACTCATCCATTCATCCATTCATCCATCCATACACCTGTCAAGTGAGCCAGCAACCAGTCATTCCCTCTATCTACCTATTTATCAAACAATTATTGAATTCCTGTTCTCTTTCAGATATTATGTTAACCACTGAAAACATGAAGGTATCAGATCCCTGCACTTTAGATATTAAAAGCCAGCCCAATTGAACAAATAGTTAAAAGCTATTGCAATAAATGGATCAATAGTGATATTATGAATAACTTGAAGTACATAGGACAGGGACTGCTACATTATTTCTGGTTGTATTTTTCCCCATTCTCCAACAATGTATAATTTGTTCACAAATGTGATTGCAGGAGTCAGTGTTACATCTTCTCCATGGCTAAATGCTTGGCTGTGATGTCACCCACTTCCCACATGGATTTATTTATTCTTCCTCACTTCTTCCTTTCTTTATTAGGGGACTATTTTTTACAGTCTGGAGTCTAATGTATAACCGAAGGTTCACACAGGTGGATGGAGTAGTGGGAATTTATCTTGCCACCAACACAAGGAGGATATAGTGATGCCTTCACTGAACATATCAGAATTATCTGTCTATCTATCTATCTATCTATCTATCTATCTATCTATCTA
>NW_021895262.1:0-620 GCF_006229205.1 Suricata suricatta
GCCCCAGCCCATCTTTCTAGCCTTCTGTCCAAGCCTCAGAACTTCTCCTGGTCCCCTCTCACCACTGTGTGCTCTTTGAACTTCCTTCTACTTGGCACACCCTTTCTCCTTTCTCTACGGACCAATTCTTACTGATCCTGCAAGACCATGTTCAAATGTCAGTGTCCTTGTGACATCTTCCCTCAATCTGGTGGAAAGGATTTCTCATCCCATCCTGCCTTCTACATGGCACTTTTGGGCTGTGGGCACTTCTGGGAGGTGCCTGGACTTTTGCACAGTAGACATCACCCTTAAACTCCATTATGGTGGGAGCTGTGGGCTCTACTTGCATGAGTATGCTGGATATGTTACTAAACTGCCAATATAATTGCTACTTTTTTCAAAGAAAACATAAGTGGTCTATTAGTTTGGTGCCCGTTCCACTTGGAAATTCTGAAAGCAAATAGTTTCTGAGAGCAAAGAGGACATGATGAGAACTGAGTTGTTCAGAGGGTCTGGGGAACAGAGGAGTTCCACAGCAGGCTGGCATTTGTAGAACACCTTCCCTCCCTGCAGGCTTCCCTCCCTTCCTTCTCTTTGCCACAAGCAGTAATAATAACTGCTCTTGGGTAGTGAAGGCA
>NW_021895263.1:0-620 GCF_006229205.1 Suricata suricatta
ACAAAACTAAATAGCAACCCGTGGAATGGGAGAAGATAGTTGTAAATGACATATCGGATAAAGGGTTAGTATCCAAAGTCTATAAAGAATTTATCAAACTGAACACCCTCAAAAAACAAATAATCCAGTAAAGTAATGGGAAAAAGGCATTAAAAAATGCTTTTCCAAAGAAGACATCCAGATGGCTAACAGACACGTGAAAAGATGTTCACCATCACTAATGGTCAGGGAAATAGAAATCAAAACCATGAGATACCACCTCACATGTCAGAATGGCTAAAAGAACAACTCAGGCAACAACAGATGTTGGTGAGGATGCAGAGAAAGGGGAACCCTTGTGCACTCTTGGTGGGAATGTAAACTGGTGTAGCCACTCTGGAAAACAGTATGGATGTTCCTCAAAAAATTAAAATAGAGCTACCCTATGACCCAGCAATTGTACTACTAAGTAGTGCAAAAGATACCAAAAAATTTTTGATTCAAAGGGGCACATGCAACCCAACATTTATAGCAGCACTATGAACAAAGCCAAATTATGTAAAGAGCCCAAATGTCCATCAACTAATGAATGGATAAATAAGACATGGTATATACATACACAATGGAATATTACTCAGCCA
>NW_021895264.1:0-620 GCF_006229205.1 Suricata suricatta
TTTTCACTTGCAGAGATGTCTAAGACAAAAGAGGTGTAAATTAACTTTGCTTTCCTGTTTTCAGAATTAAGAATCATTGCTCTTTGAGTTCAGTTGTGTCCCACCAAAAAGCAATTAATTTGCTGGACTCCTAACCGCCGGCATCGGAGGACGTGACCTTTTCCAGAACAGGATTTTTACAAAGATAATCAAGTTACACATGGGATCACTAGGGGCGCCATAACTCAGTAGCCCTGAAATCCTTATTAAGAGAGGAATGTGGACTCAGGCATGAACCATAGGAAGACTGTGAATGGACAGATGGAGAAGGCGTGTGGCACTGAGTGACACGGCCACGAGCCGTCAAGGGACGCCTGGTGTATGGGCTGCTGGAAGGGACAGGAAGGAGCCTTCCTTCCTCAGGGAGTTCCAGAAGGATCTTGGCCAGGTCAACACTTGACTCCAGACTTGGAGCCCCAGAAGTGTGAGACAATACACTTCTATCCTATGCCAGTCATTATGTAGAAGTTTGTTTCTGTAGCCCTAGGAAAGTAACACAGTTGTACTTATGATTATCTAGAAGTGCATCCTCATTATAAAAATCATTTATATGATATATAATTATATATATGTGTGTGTGT
>NW_021895265.1:0-620 GCF_006229205.1 Suricata suricatta
GGGAGCCGGTCCCGCCTGCGCGGTCGCGTTGGCACTAGCGGCGCTGCACCCGCAGGGGCGCTGTGGGTCCCCTCCGTGGGTGTCTTTCCGAGCGCTTCTCCACACTGGGGGCTAGGGGGCTCGGGGGCTCGGGAATGTTTGGAGCACGGCCCCGGGGGGTTCGCGGGGGCCGGCTCCCTTGCTGGTTCTCTGCCTGCGGGTGCCTGGGATCCGCCTCTGAGAAACTCGGGGCCGCGGCCCCAGCTTTTAAGTGTGGGTCCGAGGGGGTTCATCCTCTGAGCGCCTGGGGCTGCGCCTGGCGCCCAGGACGCTAGAGTCTCTAGCTGTAGAGATGAGCAGCGACAGGTTCCGGCTCACTACATGCCCACAATTCTCGCGGCGGCCAAATGTGTGTTAGCTTCATAGTATTCACTTCATTCAGTTTACCGAGCACCTGCTCTGTGCCGGGCGCTGATCCCTAAGGTCTAAACATTCCCCCATTCTAAACATGTTATCTAACCCGATTCTTTTCATTTCTTCGTGGCTTAATTTATCCTTGGGTGTAACTGGTCGGAGGAGCATAAACTTGCCGATGGTTCATTCTCGATGAGCCGAGATTTGATTTGGTAACATCTGTCCCT
>NW_021895266.1:0-620 GCF_006229205.1 Suricata suricatta
TTTTTTATTTATTATTTTTGAGAGCAATTGAGTGGGGGAGAGGGCACAGAGGATCTATGTGGGCTCTGTGCTGCCAGCAGTGAGACCATCAAGATCATGATCTTAGCTGAAATCGGATGCTCAACTACTGAGCCGTCCAGATGATCCTCAGGTGGTTTGCTTGCTAACAGTTGAGTTTTAAAAGATACTTGTATATTTTGAATAACAGTCTTATATCAGATATGTATTTTGCAAATATTTTCTTCCACTGTGGCTTGTCTGCTAACTATTTAGAAATGGTCATTTGTAAAGCAGAGTTTTGAATTTTGATAATATCCATCTTATCAATTAGCTCTTTCATGGATTCTGTCTTTTGTGTTGTATTTAAAAGACATCCTACACTGTTGGTTGCAATGTAAACTGGTGCAGCCGCTCTGGAAAACAGTGTGGAGGTTCCTCAAAAAACCATCAATAGAACTCCCCTATGACCCAGCAATAGCCCTGCTAGGGATTTATCCAAGGTATACAGGAGTGCTGATGCATAGGGGTACATGTACCCCAATGTTCATAGCAGCACTGTCAACAATAGCCAAAAAGTGGAAAGAGCCTAAATGTCCATCACCTGACGAATGGATCAAGAA
>NW_021895267.1:0-620 GCF_006229205.1 Suricata suricatta
TTTTTTTTCCCAAGAGCAAGCAAAATAACGTTCATGAACAGCTTTTCATTACATTATTGGAAGTATTCTTCCCTTTATATTATCTTAAAGATGTTTTATCTACATTTTGAAGATGTATTTCAAGTATATTGCAAATTGTTTTGTAACTTCTACAGCCACATGATAATTTATGTGAGTTCACAGTTATATATATGAACAGGGACCTACTGAAATATAGTTTAATTCTTCTTATTAATAATAATATCCACATTTGAGCTCCTAGAATGTGGAAATCAACTAGAAAATGCTCAAAGGGAGCAAGTAATATTACTCTACTTATTTTATAACTTGTGAAGTGAAAGAGATACAGTTACTGAGCTGGGGTAGGAAAGGTGAAGTTTGTCAAAAGAGAAGATGGCAAAAACTGAAAGAAACTCTATGATGGAGGGGAAAACAATTTAAATACAGAAAATGTCTGTTACACAATAAAATTAGACCGTTTTCAGTTAATGGTACTTATTGATACCAGGTGTAGAATTTAAGAACATTTTGGAAGGCCAATTTAAAAAACCTATGCTTGGTATCTGGTAAAAGTTTTCAAGTAATTTGTAGAGCATCCAATCTGTAATGTTGAAAACCCC
>NW_021895268.1:0-1383 GCF_006229205.1 Suricata suricatta
TAACTCCAAATCAAGATTCCTTCAGATAATATCTTGTGTGGTATAAAGCCTGGGGTTAATTCTGTCTGGTTTGATGGATTCCTGAGTTTCTCCAGTGTCATTAGATTAGATAAATTGAGGCTGTAGATTTAATCACATTATTTCAAACGCTGCTCATAGATTGCTACTACAAACTACTTTATTTTCTCTTATTTTCTTAATAGTAGAGAGAAGTTATTAATTTTTTAAATATTTTTTAAACTGAAAATAAATAAAATGTTTTAGTAAATAGATGACCAAAACTAGATGTCTCTATATAGGTAAGTGCTATCTAAACATGTATCCAAATCTGTATCTTCTGTTAAATAGGATTCTTTGCATAAAATACACAATAGATATTTCAGAGATTATGAATCATTAAGAAAATGCACAAAAGATGCTTTTTAATAATCCTAGCAATTTTAATACTCTAAAAATTCAATAGCATTGATTTTTAAAAATCTCATTCATAAGGTTATGGTGTTGATTTATGGAATCAACCTAAAACCTTACATGATTCATTCAAGAAATCCTGTGCTTTTTTCCTCAAGATTAAAGTATGATTTATTATTTCTAAATAATCATAATATTTCTTCTCTAAATGGGAAATAGAGTTATCTAACTGAAGCAGAATGAAAAACTTAATAAAATTAATATTCCAAATGTTATCAAGCCATGTAATAAATTAATGATTTAGTTAGCTAAGCTTTATTTATTCAGGTGTGCTTTTTAACTTTTAATATACAATTTTATGTTTTTGCATTTTTCTTTTTGTTGCTGTCGTTTTGGACAGTAGGCCCTCACTTAAACCTATGTATACAGTTTACACTTACCCGTTATGTTCACAAGATCCACATATCTGAGTGAAGAACATACATGGAAAACAGAAGGTTGAATTTGCCTGTGTTTTCCAATACTAATATAAATAATCGTAGGGTGGGTGAAAAGTCTTCTGGAAATTATTGTACCCATTTTTTTGAAGTTGCATATCCTTTGATATTTCCTGATTAATTACACTTGGCTTATCATGAAACTTTGAAGAAAAATAATTCAGTGAAAGTATCACTTCTCTCATAACAAAATTAAAGGCTAACTCCTCTCATGAGGATCAAAACTCTCATAGACCTTCCTTTTGTCTGCTTCCCATCTACCAAAACATTATTTTGCTTTCCATACACAGAAATAAAAATTAGGATTATTTTGCCATGATCAATATGCTATAGGAAAATCAAAGTAAATATGAAAAACAAAGCATATTGGTACAGACTTGGGACATGTATGTGTCCTTGGTAAGAAAACTACAAAACATAACTAAGTCCATTATAACATGAAAGGAGCTAAGTAGAGATTGCAAATAAATTCTTC
>NW_021895269.1:0-620 GCF_006229205.1 Suricata suricatta
GAAGCAGGCTCCAGGCTCTGAGCTAGCTGTCAGTACAGAGTCTGATGTGGGGCTCGAACCCACGAACTGTGAGATCATGACCTGAGCCGAAGTCGGATGCTCAACCGACTGAGCCACCAGGCACCCCTACTCAGTGACTCCTTTAAAGGTCTCTCCCAGCCTGGAACTCCCGCTCTTTTAATGTCTTTAGCTTCTGACTAAGCAATTTATGAAAGAATCTAAAACCACATGCATTTCATCCAGAGTTGACTGTGTTTATTTCTCCCTTATTTTGGAATATCGCAGTTACACGTTACTTCCCCTGCTAGAAGTTACTGGATAATACTTTGTGAATATTTTTTCCCTTAGAATCTGGATTTGTGAGTTTCAAGTTGACAGCTCTGGAATTGTCTCTAATTAATGTTCACATACTTCAGCTCCTGTTATTTAAGGGCAGAAAACAATATGTGTCAAGCTAGTCATGAATTCATTGTCCCCTCTTCCAAGTGAGTTCTGTAGTTTCTCCTAAAATTTCGACGTAGATCTCTTTAAAAGCAATATTAACAGTTCATAATTATTAAGTTCATACTACATGTCAGTGGGCAGAGCATTTTCCACGGACTGTCTCAGTCTTTCACAGC
>NW_021895270.1:0-620 GCF_006229205.1 Suricata suricatta
CCTGCCTCCTGCTCTCCAACTTCAAGCAGTGGCTTTCGCCCAGGGGCTGATGACTCGTGGCAGGTTTCAAAGTGCCTTCGCATGTACTTTTGTCCCTAACAAGCCGAATCAGCCAGACAGGGGCAGTCAGGCCCATTTTACAGATGAGGAGACTAAGGCCTAAAGGGGGTTAAGGAACATGGTGGCAAGAGTTAATAAGAGGCAGGCCTGGCATTAAACCCAGGCATCAAGTTTGCTAGTTTGTGACCTTTCTCCCAGAGTAATAACTAGGGTAGCAGGAGCAGATCTTCACTCTCACCCCCAGATAAAATTTAGAGATTTTATATTTATTTTGTGTGGTCTCTAAATTTTATATATATATATACATATGCATAATGATTTTTTTTAAACTGTTCATTTTTAAATTTTGTTACATTTACATGCTAAGGGTGCATGCATTAGTTTACCAGTTACAATCACCTGAACCTGTCACCTATTATCAAGAATTAAATAAAAAGCTGCCAGGAAGCTCTAGTTGTTACTAACCCATCTCTGAGCCACATCATGAATTACAGGACTGGATTTCAAACAATTGCTTGTTGTGGCCAGAGCCCAAGTCATTTCTGTTACTCCCATACCTC
>NW_021895271.1:0-620 GCF_006229205.1 Suricata suricatta
GAGACTTATTTTTGGCCTCTTGAATGTATTGGCCTCTTTTTTAAAGATCAGTTGGCTGTCCTAGTAGGAGTCTATTTCTGGACACTGTTCTCTTCCTTTCATCTATATATGCTTGTCCTTGTGCCAGGACCATACCAATTTGATTACTGAACCTTTGTAGCAAGTTTTGAAATGTGAAATTAGGAATGTGAGTGCTCCAGTGTGGTTACTCTTTTTCAGGATTGTTTGGACGATTGTGGACCACTTGTAATTCCTTATGAATTTGAGGATCAGCTTTTCAGTTTCTGCAAAAACAGCTCTTGTAGTTTTGATAGAGATTTTGTGAATCTGTAGATTGTTTTGGGCAGTGTTGTCTTTTTAACAGATGTGGTCTTCCAGTCCATGACCATGATATATCTTTCCATTGTTTATATCTTCTTCATTTTCTTTCAGCGATATGTATAGTTTTCAGTGCACAGATATTTCAACTCCTTAGTTAAAGTTATTCCTAGGTATTTAATTTTTGTGTGCATTATTATGAATGGAATTGTTAATGTCCTTTTGGAATTTTCATTTGTGATATATAGAAATATAACTGATTTTTGTGTGTTTAGCTTGTGGTCTCAGTTTTATTATCTTTA
>NW_021895272.1:0-620 GCF_006229205.1 Suricata suricatta
ACACACACACACACACACACACACACACACACACACTCACACACACATTTGGCTTTCTAAGAAAAATGGATCCTGGGGTAGAGCCCTATGAACTTTGTAACTGAACATGTTTATCCCTTCCTTGGGTGTGGACATGCACAATTATTCTGATGTCTGTTTTCCTCAAACACTTTGCTAGTTAAGTTTGGAATTAACTGACAGAACTGTCACTATGAACAGTCCTGTGGATCCCAAGGAATAGGGTTTAGGAGTTGCAAAATATCACTTTGTAGACCCTTGTGTGTCCTGAGCGACATGCTTAAAAATAGTGCTAAAATAAGAGTATGATGTTGACAGTCCATTGTAAGATTATATACAGTTGTGTTGCTTCAGTTAGAAGGTCTTTGAGCAATGACACCTCTGTAGTGTGAGTGCCTAGTGGCTCATGGAAAAATTATGCTCTGACGGTGCCCTTCCTGGGAACTAACTTTGTCCAAGTGCATCACTACGTGGAGCAGCCTAGGAAGGGGAATCCGACGCTGCGGACTCCGCTGCACTTCTCAGCCGAAGAGCCCAACTCAGGGGGCTGTCTGAATCAGAATCCGAAGCATCACCCTCTCTTTAAGCTGGCATCTTTTTTT
>NW_021895273.1:0-620 GCF_006229205.1 Suricata suricatta
GCTAATTCCAGTTCCCTCTGTTGTTTCTTGTATACTGAGGTTCTCTGATCCCTTCTCTGAATGAGCTTTCCCATATCCTCTTTAAAAGAGAGAGCTTCTTAGCAAGAGGAGACAAAACCTATTAAGTTTCTCCAAGAAGTTCCTTGGCTCCAAAGATTGACCTGCTCAAATAAAAAGTATTCCCTTTCTCATTTCTGTGCTGCGTTTTGAACTTAAAAAAAAAAAAAAAATCCAATGCTGTATTCAAACCACCTAAAAGAGATCCTATTTTGTGGAAATTTGGGGTTTCCCCTCAAAAAAATCTATAAACACTTTATCAGTTGAGCTGATGTATATCGAAGTGTGGTAATGCACCATGCAAATAGGAAAGCTTATTATTTTTTACTTTACAAAAGGATTGGGACCTAATTGGATGCCAGAATGCAATTTAATATTTAGTTGGAGAGGGAAATGCTTATTACATTGAACTCTTTGCTCTGTGTCTAACTGCCTGCAGAAGGCCCAAAATTACTGTGAAAAAGAACATTTTTTTTATTGCGAACTTAGCAGCATTATTTTTTTGCCAGCTTTTTCACCACTTAGCCTTGGTATGTGGGAGTTAAGCTTTTAAAAAGTGCCTG
>NW_021895274.1:0-620 GCF_006229205.1 Suricata suricatta
GGTGCTGCTCCAGGGCCCCCTAACTGGTTCTCCGGGGTCTCACTGTGCCCCACACAGGCGAGGAGCTGCAGGCAGAGGGCGCTCTAAGCCCCTCCTGATGAGTGACACCTGCCTTCTGCAGGGGCTTGGAAACAGGTGCATAAGAGTCTGGGGTTACCTGTGTCACTGTCCCTTGCCGTCTCTCAGATCACACCCCAAGCCTGATGTGGGACACACAAGCAGTCCGTGTGTCCGTGTCTGTATCAAATTTTACACCTTGTAGCTCAGATGTGCATTAAAAATTAATCTTTTTTCCTATGGTCCCCCATTTCCACATAGTAGCAGAAACGAAATCAGCCAACTAAAAGGAATTTTAGTGCCTTCCAGTATCAGGTTCTTCTCCAAGAGAAGTCGTTCTCTTTCTGAGTAACAGCAGGAGTTCAAGTGTCAGAATCCCTGTGAGACTTCCGTCTCTCGCCCTGCCCCCGCTCCCGCGTGGCTTCCGCACACAGGGGGACAGACCAGGAGAAGATCTACAAGCATATCACCGAGATCTGTAGAAACTGATTTTCCGCACAGACGAACACACAGTAAGATTGTCCAGGAAGCCTAATACACAGTCATAGACTACAGGGACGGCC
>NW_021895275.1:0-620 GCF_006229205.1 Suricata suricatta
GGAGCCTGTTTTAGATTCTCCCTCTCTGCCCCTCCCCCCACCCTCAAAAAAAATAAACATTAGGGGAAAAAAGTGCTGAGAGACCCCAGGAGCACCTAGTGTCATAGGACTTTATCATCTTGCATCCAGACGGCTCAAAAGACCCCCATGCTCCCCTTGCTGCTAGCCCAGAGGTGACACCCCGCAGTGACAGGGCAGCTCTGAGGTAAGAGGAGGGACACCAGGGCTTTGGGTCTGGTTTGCTCACTTCCTTGCCGAGTGACCTCAGGCCACGGGCTCCTCTCCTCCAGGACTGTTTCTTGTACACCGTGGATTCACCTGACTGCCAGACACTAACAGCAGACACAGCACAGCACGAAAGCTCCCCTGGAGATGCAGTGACCAGAAAGGGGTGTGAGGCTTAAAGAGCCCCTGGTTATTTATTGAGGGTCTACTAAGTCCAGGGCACTATGTCAACCACAGATGCTCAGCCTGGGAGGCAGGAACTCTAATTCTAGTCCCAGCTTTGTCTTTAACTGCGTGTGGCCTTGCCTCAAACGTGAGCATGCAAGGAATAGCCTCCCCCCCAGAATTTTTGATTTCATAGGTCTAGCGTAGGGCCTGAGAATGCGCATGTCTAA
>NW_021895276.1:0-620 GCF_006229205.1 Suricata suricatta
TGCCTGCGTGTGTTCTGTACTTGAGATAGGGTTCCGTCGTGAATAGCCAGCAAGTGTGTGAACAGCAGCTGTGCCTGCGTGTGTTCTGTACTTGAGATAGGGTTCCGTCGTGACTTGAATATGTAACTGACGTTCTTCCATTTTTACTTGTTAAATAGTGTCTCCTTTGTATTTCAGATGCTGTTAGAAGATTCTGTTACCACTTGTCTTTCTCCCCCAGTCTGTGACATGATCTGTAAATTCGGCTGTGAAGTCAGAGGAAATTGTGACATCAGTAGCATTGTAACTCGGAGGGGTGACGTGTGCTGGCAGACGGTCACAGACTGCGTGGTCTACACAGAACCAGGTCTGTGTGTTCTCCGCACCCCAGACATCTGTCCGTCCTGTTCTACTCCACGAGTCTCGCCTGTAACATTTCCTTCAGCCCCCCACCTCCCCACCCGATAGTGCAGTGTTTGTGTGTGGTCAGATCAGTGCCATGTAACTCATTTCCAGCAACGACTGAGTATCTGTACTGTAAGTTTAATCATAAACTGGTTGATAATTGTGTGAAAACTTCATAATTAAAGCATTGTTTTTGATGATTTAGACATTTTCTTTTTTAATTAAGTTTATTTATT
>NW_021895277.1:0-620 GCF_006229205.1 Suricata suricatta
GAAAATAACACCTTCTCTGAGCCCTCAAATATCCCCTGTAGCCCTGGCTATCTGACTTCTCCCCGAGGGTTTTCCAGACTTTTGCTCATTCAATAAATAAAGTTTATTATGTTGCAGAGGGGCTCAGGGGAAGAGACTCTACGATCATACTTCAGCACTACCAGTACATGTTGCTGGTCACTGCCCTATGGATTGCTAAATGTTTTGAATATCACTGTCCAAATTCCAGCATGAATACATCTGTTGCCTAGTCCACTAAGAAGTGTCTTGCCTGCCATGATTAAGTGTTACAGCATCGGTGAGGCCAAACAGATTATGGTGGCACATCAAATTTAGCAACATCAGAACCATTGTACAAATAGGGGAATTGGAAAGTTAGAACAATGGTCTCACTTCTCACGTAGATACTTATTTCTCCCAGCCAAGTAAACACAGTGTGATGTAAGTGATAAAGGAAGTTATCATGGGAATACTTTGAATATTCTCTAAAAAGTCAGAAAAGAGGAGGGGTAAAGTTTAGGATAATTAACACCAATTAACAAATTGGTGACACGTCTGAGAAGTAACTGATCCATTTCAGGATATTAAGAAATGTGTGGGGTTACCTGACTGGCTCAGTT
>NW_021895278.1:0-620 GCF_006229205.1 Suricata suricatta
GCTTCATGCTTCACCACTGCCTACGCTAATGAGGAATACTGTGATTAAGGAAAATTTCTGTATGGCTGGGCTTTTATCAACTTGTGAGCTCCTTGGAGGTACATTAATTCCCTCAAGAAGTGTTTTCATACATATTTGCTCTAAGCACATAATACCCCACCAGATTGAATGAATCTTCATCGTTTTGTTTCTCTAATATACGACCCTATAAAACCTGACTGGCAAGACTAAAGATGAAAGCCTGAGGAAATCTCTGCTAACCCTCTTCCCTCTTCTCTCTTTCTCATTTTCTTACTTCGTCTTAACCACACTTCTAGCTCATTTTCTTCAGTTTTATTTTTTCTCTTGGGGGATCAATAGGCAAGGTGAAAAAATCAAAATTTGGTGACTAATGAAGAACAGAGAGAAGAAACCCAGTACTGTGGCCATATCTGCTTTTCTCCAATGTATAATACAGCTCGTGTCTTCTATTCCATTTAAGCTCTTTATTTTTATGATAAAATGCATAGCAGTCTAGTTCCCCACTGCACCACTCCAGGCTCCACCTTCGTTTTTGTGGTCTTACACTATCTGTTATTTCTATAACACAGTTTTGAAATGCCTATGACCAAAGACACTAT
>NW_021895279.1:0-1383 GCF_006229205.1 Suricata suricatta
CTGGCTTCTGTCATTGCCTGTGCTGGGGGGTCTGTCCAGGCCTCTCCCACACCCCCTGCCCACCTTTCAGAACCTGTGTTAAGATCTAGTCACCCAGGTAAGCCTCTGATCTGCCCTCTTCAACACACACACCCAGGTCCCAGAACCTCCCTTCCTCCTCTGACCTCCTGCCTGGACCACCTCTGAGCCAGTATTGTTGGACATCATCTCATGGGTTACTTGGGCCTCCCTGTGGAGCTGAGTAAGCCCCCTGAAGGCAAGAACTGAGCCTTATTCATCCCGCCTTCCCCAAAGAGTCTGGGTGAGACACAGAAGCCCTATATCTGCTGAAAGGAGGCCAGGACCCTCTGGCATGGCTGTTCGAAGGCAGAGGGATGGACACTGTGATCACCTGTGGGAATCCAGTCCTCTGCGTTCTCACAGAAATCAGGTCGCAGGGCTCTGTTTTGACAGTTTCAAATCTAGAGGCACCTGAGTGGCTCAGTTGGCTAAGCGTCTGGCTTTAGCTTGGGTCCTGATCTCGTGGCTCCTGGGTTTGAGCCTCGCGTTGGAGTTTGCACTGACAGTGTGCAGTCAACTTGGGATTCTCTCTCTCTCTCTCTCTGCTCCTTCCCTGAATGGGCTCATGTACACACACTCTCTTTCTCAAAATACATAAACTTTTGAAAACTTCAAATCTGAAGAGTTCAAATAAAGGGCCCTTTTGGATCAAGGAGTCAGCTGGACCCATTGTGTAGACGGCAATTCTGAGACAGAGAGGGGTACGGGGCTTACCCAGGTTTCACGGCCCCTCAGTGATGGGGTCAAGGCCCCTGCATTTCACAGGCTCACCTCTTAGAAGCCACACTGCTCGTTTCCCCAGAGGCTCATTTCCCCAAATACTCCCAGCTGCCTGCATGAGCTCTGCCTCTTCATGTATTTCTCCACCCCCAATGGGGGTCTAGAAGCGCTTATTCTCCCCTCTCCCATGTTTTTAAAAGCAATGGCCAGGTTTGTTTACACAGACGTGCAGTTCATCAAAGTACGAGTCCACTCTCCAGAGGAATAAATCTCTGTAAGGGCGATCCCAGGCGTGAGCACTGGGGGCACTGGGAGGGGCCGTGTGGCCTTCCTACGCACCCAGGGTTATATTCTCTGAGGGGGACGGCCTTGGAGTCTGTGCCTGAAGCAGAAGCCACGGGCTGGGCAGGAGCAATGCTTACGTTCCGCTGGAGACCCTCACACTGCCCACGCGGTCACAGAAGCCATAGACCCAAAGACTGGGTACGTCGTCTTCCTGGATCTCTATGGTGTTGCCTTTGAAGTTGGCACCTTCAAACAGGCAGATCTTGTGCTCCTGGGAGTCCTGGGGAAGGACAGACTGGATCAGGTATGTGAGGTGTG
>NW_021895280.1:0-620 GCF_006229205.1 Suricata suricatta
AAAAAAAAAAAAAACACCAAGAAAATCCACACTGATGAGTTTATGTCAAAGAAGCACAGGAGCCCATAGAATAGCAAATAAAATAGTACTGTATTAAAACCGCAAGTATAAAACAAATATCCCTAGGTCCATAATGATATAAATTAATGACATGAATAAATTAATAAATTAAGGAAAACAGACAAGTCTCCCATGCAAAAGAATTTCAAATAACTTACTTAGATGCTCTGCTCTCGAGGAGTATTACTTCCTAATCCCGAAGTGTAAGGTGAACTTAGGAGACTTCCTTCCAAACAGTACAAAATGGAAAGGGAAAAGAGGGGACTATCTTTACAGTAGAGAAACATGGCAAACATTACTTTGGCCAGGCAATCAAGATCAACATCAAAATCATAAGTTATGTTGATAGTAGGCATCCTTAAGATATGATAAAAATGGCACGTTACCTCTGTGATCGATCTTCATCACAAAAACTCATAACCCTAGTCTAATCCTAAGAAAAACATCAGAAAAATTCTGATAAAGGACCATCCTAAAAAATGCCTGACCAGTAGTCCTCTAATCTGTCATGGTCATCAAGAACAAGGAAAGCCTAAGAAACTGTTACACCCAAAAGTAGC
>NW_021895281.1:0-620 GCF_006229205.1 Suricata suricatta
TGGGGAGGGTTCTTATTCTCCCAGACTGCAAGGCTTAAGATAGTAGTGAAGACAGTGTGATATTGGAGCAGGGATGGCCACGTAGACCACAGGAGTACAATAGAGAGCTCAGAAGCATTTATCTAGAGAGCCTAGAGTTTGTTTTTTAATCCTAGAGCACAAGTAGGGGAGAGAGGCAGAGAGAGAGATCCTTGAGCTGGCTCCACACACAGCATGGAGCCTGACATGAGTTCAATCCCCGTGGCCCTGTTCTCCTGACCTGAGCCAACATCAAGAGTTGGGTGCTCAACCAACTCAGGCACCCAAGCACCCCGAGGGAGCCTAGATAAATGGCAAAAGTAGACCCCAGATCAGGGAGGAACTCATCTATAGTGGGAGTGCTAGATTTGTCATATGGATAAAAATAAAATGGATTTTTATGATGGTGTAGATGTGATCCAGTTCTAGACAGATGAAAATCTTAAATATGAATGGTAAAATTAAAAAAAATTTTTTTATTAATGTTTCTTATTTATTTTTAAGAGACAGAGAGAGACAGGGGAGGGTCAAAGAGAAGAAATACAGTATCCGAAGCAGGCTTCAGGCTCTCAGCTGTCAGCACAGAGCCCGACACAGGGCTC
>NW_021895282.1:0-620 GCF_006229205.1 Suricata suricatta
AAAAAATTAAACAAAAGACTCCTGATGCAACATAAGTTATTACTTTATAGCACCCAAAGCTTCTACAAATTTATATTCCCCTTTAGTACTTGTGGGGGAGACCCATCTTATTCCACCCTTACCATCATGAAGCATTAGCCTTGTTAGTAAACTTTTCTCCAGATGACAGTGGGAAAATGATGTGTTACTGTGGTTTCAATTTGCATTTATTTGATAAGTAGTGAGGTTGAGCCTTTTAAAAAATGTTTATTGGCCACGTGTATGTCTTCTATGAATTATCTACTCATGAGGTTTGTCCTTTTACTACAAGGGTGTGGCATTTTGCTTTAAAACATCTCTTTTGTTTCAGTTTCTTCATCAGGCAGCCAGGACTAATAATATTTGCCCCTCATTTTGAGCTTCTGCAAAGAAACAAGCAAACAACAACAACAACAACAACAAAATAGGACCTATCAAATGTTCTGCACTGTGAATTCTATCCAGAAGACTAGAGATTAGATACTTAAATTATTTGAGAGGAAGTGCTGCTGGTCTCAGGGGGTAGGTTTAATTCAGGGAATAGAGCCACACGCAGATTGGGAATCATGACTCTTTAAACCATCTGTAGCCAATGTGCATAA
>NW_021895283.1:0-620 GCF_006229205.1 Suricata suricatta
CCTGGTTGGACAGAAGAGGAACAGGAGGAACAAAGTACTTAAGATAATTGCCCAAAGTCACACCCACTGGCCTGGCGGCGCCAGCCTGAAACCCAGGTCCCCGGTTCAGGACCCGGAGACCTTTCTACATGGTTTAAGATTAAGAAAGGGCAGCCCAAATAGAGACAGATTCCTTTTCCCTTTTAGGACCTCATGTAGTACATTCCAATAAGGACTACGTCATATTAGCTTGGATCTTGACCTCACTGAGGTGACATTCAAGATAGTGGTTTGGTTTGCAATGGCCTCCATGGAAAGAAAAATCCAAGGTAATGGTCTAAATTTTATTGTCTGCTTCCTTTCTCCTCTTTCCCCTCCATTAGACTGTGAAGTTTCCCAGATCCTTTCTTGGGGTTCTCACATACTTGGAAGGGATTCTTCCCCCTTCCTTTCTATAGCAATATAAATACCAATTAAAAAATTGTAGTGACCTAGATATGAAATAGAGCTAGTTACCAAGAGGCCACGGGTCTCTCCAGGTCTTGGTGAGCATTGAGGAGTGGTTATCGCTGCTTCCAGGAGCAGAAGCATACTTCCCCCAGGATCTTTTTCTATTTGCATTCATCCAAGGGACCCCTTCC
>NW_021895284.1:0-620 GCF_006229205.1 Suricata suricatta
AAGTCTTTGGTGTTGTAAAAGCAACTTCATTTAAACATAACCACCCCCACCACCAAAAAAAAAGAAGAGAAAAAAGAAAAAAAAAAAGTAAAGCAAATAATAAGGGAAAAGCCCAAGACACACTTCCTATGGGGGGAGAAAAAAACCGGCATGTAATTTCTGTCCTTGATGGAATGTATTAAATAAGAAGCTTGAAAAGATGTGAGTTCTTTGTGTACCATCTTTCATTTATGCATGTGAGAGGGTTTTCTTTTCTTTCCATGCACTTTAATGCTGCTGCCCTAGTTAAAATGACCTCACACAGGCTGGCGGCTTTCTAGCTGGGATTGAACAAGGGGACTGGGGAGCCAGCTTTTCCCTGACTCTGCCTGAAGTCAGAGAGCTGTTGAGCCCACGGGAGAACAAGCCCGCTGAGGGGGATGAGTTTCTCTCCCGTGCCCAGAGGCTATATATGGGATGTTTATGTCTCTCCATCCCAGGTCAAGGTCTCCCCTCTCCAGTGATCACTCTGTGAGCGTTTTTAGTCTCTCTTTGTCTTCCCCTCAGCTCTCCACCACTCTGCACCGCTGTTCCTTGCATGGTCCTCCCCGGCCCTGTGCTGCCTCTGCACACATGGCCCT